>NW_012116433.1:1291036-1303547 GCF_000951035.1 Colobus angolensis palliatus
GTCTCTACTAAAGATACAAAAAAAATTAGCTGGGCGCGATGGCGGGTGCCTGTAGTCCCAGCTACTCAGGAGGCTGAGGCAGGAGAATGGCATGATCCCAGGAGGCAGAGCTTGCAGTGAGCCGAGACCACGCCACTGCACTCCAGCCTGGGGAACAGAGCAAGACTCTGTCTCAACAAAAATAAAAAATAAAAAATAAAAAATAAAAATAAAACCTGAATAGACCAATAGTGAGTAATAAAATTGAATCAGTGATAAAAAGTCTCTCAACAAAGAAAAGTCCAGGACTGGATGGTTTCACCGCTGAATTCTATCAAACTTTCAAAGAACTAACACCAGTTCTCCTCAAATTATTCCCTCCTCAAAAAAAACTAGACTAAAGAGGAAGGCATTCCCCCCAATTCATTCTACAAGGCCAGCATTACCTGATATCAAAATCAGGTAAGGGTGCAACAAAAAAAGAAAACTACAGGCCAATATCCCTGATGAACATAAATGTAAAAATTCTCAACAAAATACTAACAAACCAAATCCAACAGTACAGAATATATCATGATCAAGTGGGACTTATCCCAGGGATGTAAGGATGGTCCAACATACATAAATTAATAAATGTGATGTATCACATCAATATAATGAAGGACAAAAACCATATGACCATCTTAACAGACACAGAAAAAGCATTTGATAGAATTCAACATCTCTTCAAAAAACTCTCAACAAACTAGGCATAGAAGGAACATTCCTCAACATATAAAAGCCATATGACAAATACACAGCTAACATCGTACCAAATGGGGAAAAATCGGAAAGCCTTTCCCCCAAGAACTGAAACAAGCCAAGAACTCCCACTTTCACCACTCCTATTCAACACAGTACTGGAAGTGTTAGCGAGAGCAATTAGGCAAGAGAAAGAAATAAAAACCATCCAAACTGGAAAACTTGAAGTCAAACTGTCCGCCTTTGACAATAATATGATCTTATATCTAGAAAAACCTATAGGCTCCACCAAAAATCTCCTAGATCTAATAAACAAATTCAGTCAAGTTGCTGAATACAAAATCAACATATAAAAAATCAGTAGTGTTTCAGTACTCCAATAATGAACTAGCTGAGAAAGAAATCAAGAAGGCAATCCCATTTACAATAGCTATAAAAAAAAAAAATACCTGGGAATAAATTTAACCAAGGAGGTGAAAGATCTCTATAAGGAAAACTACAAAACTGACGAAAGAAATTCACAAAAAAATAGAAAGACATCCCATGCTCATGAATTAGAAGAATATTGTTTAAATGACCCTACTGCCCAAAGTAATCTAAGATTCAATGCAACCCCTATCAAAATATTGATGTCATTTTTCACAGAAATAGAAAAAATAATTGTAAAATGTGTATGGAACCAGAAAAGAGCCCAAATAGACAAAGCAATCCTGAGCAAAAAGAACAAAGCTGGAGGCATCATACTACCTGACCTCAAAATATATTATAATGCTATAGTAACCAAAAAAGCATGGTATTGGTATAAAAACAGACACACAGACCAGTGGAACAGAATAGGGAATCCAGAAGTAAATCTAGGTATTTAGAGTCAACTGATATTCAACAAAGACGCCAAGGATATACATTGAGGAAAGGCCATCCTTTTCAATAAATGGTGCTGGAAAAACTGGATATCCATACGCAGCGGAATAAACTGGATCCCCATCTCTCACCATATATAAAAATCAACTCAAGATGGATTAAATACTTAAACATTAGGCCTGAAACTACAAAACTACTAGATGAAAACATAGGGAACTTGGTCTAGACAATGGTTTTATGGCTAAGACTTTGAAAGCAGAGATTTAAAAAAAATAGCTAAATGAGACTGTATTAAACTACAAAGCTTCTGCACAGCAAACAATCAAAAGAGTAAAGAGTCAACCTATAGAATGTGAGAAAATATCTGCAAATTATCTGACAAGGGACTAGTATCCAGAATATACAAAAAAAATCATTCAATAGTTAAAAAATAATAATCCTATTAAATGAGCAAAGGGTGTGAACAGATATTTCTCAAAAGTAGACAAATAGCTAACAGCTACATGAAAGAAATGCTTAACATCACTAATCATTAGGGAAATGTAAATTAAGACCACGAGATACCATCTTAACCCAGTTAGAATGGTTATTATTAAAAAGATTTAAAAATAACAGATGCTGGCAAGGATGCAGAGAAAAATTCTTACACACGGTTAGTGAGAATGTAAATCAGTACAGCCACTATGGGGCAATAGTATGAAGATTTCATAAAAAACTAAAAACAGAACTACCACACATTTCAGCAATGCCACTACTGGGTATTTACTGAAAGGAAAAGAAATAAGTGTATCAAAGGTACACCTGCACTTTGATGTTCACTGTAGCACTATTCACAATACCAAAGGTATGGAATCAACTAAAGTGTCCATCTACAGATGAATGGATAAAGAAAATGTGGTATGCATACACAATGGAATACTAGTCTGCTATGAAAAAGAATGAATCATGATATTTGCAGCAATGTGGATAGAACTGGAGGCCCTTATGTCAAGTGAAATAAGCCAGACACAGAAAGACAAATTTTACATGTTCTCATTCATATGTAGAAGCTAAAAAAGTTGATCTCATGAAGGTAGTGGGTAGAAGGACTGATACCAGAGGCTGGAAAAGGTGTGCTGGTGGGAAGTGGTGATGAAAACAGGTTGATCAATAGGTATACACGTACAGTTAGATAGAAGGTATAATATTTTGTAGCAGAGTAGGGTTACTATCGTTAGCAACAATGTATTGTATATTTCAAAGCAGGAGAACCTGAAATGCTCCCAACACATAAAAATGATAAAAACTCCAGGTTACCCAAATACTCTGATCATTACACATTCTATGCATGCAGTAAAATACTTATAAATACAAAAGAACTCAGGAAAGAAAAAATAGAAAATACTTGTAAACACAAAATCAGTCAGGAAAGAAAAAATAGAGAAATAGAGCAGATGGAACAAACAGAAAACAAATAGCAAGCTGGTAAGTTAAACAACTATACAAGTAATTAAACATAAATAATCAAATACTACAATTAAAAGACAAAGATTATCATACTAAAGACCAAAACCCAACTACACACTGTTTATAAGAGACATGCCTTAAATATGAAGATACAGTGTTATGAACTAAAATGTGCTCTCCCACACCCAATTCCTATGTTGAAGCCCTAACCCTCAATATGACTAAATTTAGAAACAGGGCCTTTAAAGAGCTAATTAGGGTTAAATTGGGTTATAAAGGTGTGGCCTTAATGTGATAGGGCTGGTGCCCTTACAAGAGAGAGACACTAGAGATCTCTCGATATATTAGCACAGAGGAAAGGCCTGTGAGGACACAACAAGAAGGTGGCTATCTACAAGCCAAGTTGAGAGGCCTCACCAGAAACCAACCCTGTTGGCATCTTTATCTTTGATTTAGATCCTCCAGAACTGTGGGAAAATAAATGTCTGTGGTTTATGCTATTCAGTCTGTGTATTTTGTTATAGCGGACCAAGAAGACTAACACATACACATATGGTACAAGTAAAAGGATAGAAAAGGCTGGGCGCAATGTCTCACGCCCGTAATCCCAGCACTTTAGTAGGCTGAGGCGGGTGGACCACTTGATGTCAGAAGTTCGAGGCCAGCCTAGCTAACACAGTGAAATCCCATCTCTACTAAAAATACAAAAATTAGCCGAGTGTGGCCCCAGCTACTCTGGAGGCTGAGGCTGAAGAACTGCTTGAACCCAGGAGGCAGAGGTTGCAGTGAGCCAAGATTGCACCACTGCACTCCAGCCTGGGCGACAGAGCTAGACACTGTCTTACAAAAATAAATGAATAAATAAATAAATAAATGCATTCAGTAGCTAAGCTATGAGATAGGTTAGGTGTATTAAGTGCATTTTCAACTTAAGATATTTTCAACTTATGATGGTTTTATCAGGATGTAAGCCCATCATAAATTGAGGAGCAATGTACTTTTTCCTTCTAACTGCTTTCAATGTTGTTTTTTATTTTTCTCATTAATCTCCCAAAGCTTGATTTTAAAGTGTCTTGCTGTGAATTTTTTCAGGTATATCTGTCTATGGTTCTCTCAATTTCTTAAATCTATAGGTTTATGCCTTTTATCAAATTTGGGAAGTTTTCAGCCAGTAACTCTTTAAATATTTTTTGTAGTTCCACACTCTTTCTCCTCTCCTTCTAGCACTCTGATGACAAAAAAAGTTAGATCTTTTACAATTGTCCCACAGTCCTGGAGGCTCTGTTAATTTCTTTTCCATCTACTTCTCTCTGATGTTCAAATTATACACTTTGCTCAAAGTTCACTGATCTTTTTATCATTTCCATCTAGTATTGAGTGCATCCAGTGAATTTTTATTTCAGCTACTATATTTTCAATTCTAAGATTTCCATTTATTTCCTTTTTAGATCTCCTATTCCTTTGCTGAGATTTTGTTTTTTAAAGGACACTTTTGAGCAAGTAAAAAGGCAATTCAATGAACTGAAGAAAGTATTTGCAAATCATACATCTGAAAAGGGACTTGTATCCAAAACATGTAACTCTTATAACTCAATAATAAAGAGACAAATAACACCATTTTTTAAATGAGCATAAAATCTGAATAGAAATTTCCACAATGAACATATACAAATGACCAATGAGTACGTGAAAAGATCCTCAACATCATTAACCACCAAGGAAATGAAAATCAAAACCACAGTGAGATGCTTCTTCCCATACCTTAGGATGGCATAATCAAAAAGACAGATGATAACAAGTATTGGCAAGGATGTGGACAAACTGGCAAGGATGTGGACAAACTAGAACTCTCATACATTGCTGCTGAGAATATAAAACGGTGCAGCCTCTTTGAAAAACAACAGGCAGTTCCTCAAAAAGTTAAATACAGAGTTATGCTAAGACCCAGCAATTCTACTCCTAGGTATATACCTAAGAGGAATGAAAACATACGTGTATATGTCCACATTCAAGAAAGCTCACAGCTCCTTTATTCATAATAGCCAAACACTGAAGGAAAAAAAAGACACCTAAACGTCCATCAACAGGAGAACAGATAAAATTATGGTATATACACACAATGAAATGTTATACAGCAATAAGGGAACAATTGATACATGTAACGTGGATGACTCTCACAAATGTTATATTGAACATAATAAGCTTAATCCAAAAGTATATATACTTTATTATTCCAAATATTTGAATTTTAAGAAGAGTTAGAACTAATCAGGGGTCACAGAAGTTCAGAATAATAGTCACCTCAGG
The DNA here is from genome assembly GCF_000951035.1 of Colobus angolensis palliatus. Taxonomy (NCBI): domain Eukaryota; kingdom Metazoa; phylum Chordata; class Mammalia; order Primates; family Cercopithecidae; genus Colobus; species Colobus angolensis. The sequence continues at coordinate 1,296,371 of NW_012116433.1, forward strand.
GTGGAAGTGAAGGATGGATATTGACAGGAAGTAACTTTAGGGAACAAATTTTCTAGGGATCCCAGGAATGTTCTAATTTGAAATAGGTGGTAGTCACACAAGGGTATGTGTATGTGTATAGACGTGTGTGTGTGTGTGTGTCTGTGTGTATGTATGTAAAACGCACTGCGCCATATCCTTAAGATTTGTGTACATTTACCTCACTGAATTTATTTTAGACTTAATTTTAATTAGCGAAGAAAAATACTTTATATACATTATACTAAATACCTTTAAAATATATATATGTAAGTAGAAAAAAATAAAGATGAAAATGAAATATATTCAAATTTTACAGTGAAGAGGTTAAGAGCTTGGGCTTTGGAGTTAGAATATTTGAATCTAGGCTTTGGCCTTCACTAGCGCTGTAACTTCTTTAAGCTCCTGTTTCTTCACCGTAAAATGTAGAGCATAATATATGCACATTATGGGATTGATGCAATGACTAAAAGAGACAATACACATAAAATTCTTGACACATAGTAAACACTAAATACTTGTTATATCCTACCCACCCCACTGCACACAGATACGCACTATGTAATGGGATTACAGATGGTTTTATTTATTGCTTTATACTTTTCTCATGTTTTTGAAATCTTTCATAAAACACAGATAGGCACAAGGTATTCACTGAGAGGGCACAGGGTAGTCTATAAACTGCAAGCTTATATAATGTATATGTCATAAAGCCTTTATACATTTCTGTACCATTTAAACAAAATGTTTTTCTTTTAAACTGCATAACACCAGTACACGGTACTGACACATACACCACAGATGCTCCTACTCCTCCTACCAATAAATGTTCAGCATTCAAATACCTTTTAATGTGCTTTGGGGGGTAGTTTTAATCTTTCTTCAGGGTTTAAAAAATCAAAGTTACTCAAGAAGTCAGAGAAGGGTGTGTGTGTGTGCATGCGCACACGCGCGTGCATGTAAGCCATATCCTAATCCCAAATGTGGTATGAACCTAACTTTCAGAGTGGAATTAAAAATCAGTACCAAGCAGTGGAAGAGACAAAACTGTATCCATAATACTGTCAGATAACAAACGAAATCTATACAGCATCTTCCTTAGAAATAAAATTTCAAGTTTCAATTCCATCACAGTCACACAAAATAGAAGCCACAGTACAAAAAAAAATGTATGAGACAGACTGAAGGGTAAAAAACGACAGGAAAACACAGAGTAGACTTTGACATATCTCTAATTACTGCTTCGTTTCAGACTAATGGTAAAAATTAGTCTTCAGATAGTTGATAACATCAGACTGCCTGTGCTGAGTTAGTACCAAGATCTGTGGCCAAGCAAGTACTTCTAATAAAATTGATTTTCCTTTTTGGCAACCAATAGGCCAGTCAATAATAATGTTGTTTAAGAAATATTGAGTCATGAGGGAGATGAACCTTTCCTTCCATTTATTATGTTTGTATTGTCTATATTTGAAAAGAGTTTTCAATAACGAAACCAAAGAAGATATTACAAGGGCAAGAGTTATTCTGAGAGCTAACCTCCAGAAGCCCTTTGACTTCGAAGCATGTTAGCAACTCAAACTGGAAAAGCCAAAAGCATCCCATTAACTAAAGTTAGATTGTATAGATTATGACTGTCAAAAGAGAATCAAAGCTGGTGGCTATACACAATGGTCATGTGAATACAAAGGAATACATTGTGCCAGGCATATACTACTAACAGATCCGTCCTAAAAACCTACATCGAACTTTTACTTTGCATTAAAGCTTGGTGTTTAGTAAAGAATGTTCTATAAAGCCACACATTCTTTAGTAAAGAATGTTCTATAAAGTGTCTCACACTATCCAAACAAACAGAACATAAGAAATCCGCAAGGCAAAAACCTAAGGCAATGCCTAACTTGGGGAAATTTCCATATACAATATCTCCAAACAATGTGTTTGGTTAAAAAAATTGTTTAGTTGTTTTTTAGAGACAGGGTCTTGTGCTCTGTCATCCAGGATGGAATGCAGTGGTGCAATCATAGTTCACTGTAGCCTCTAACTCCTGGGCTCAAGTGATCCTCCCACCTCAGCCTCCAGAGTGGTTAAGACTACAGGCACCCACCACTACATCAAATTTTTAAAAAAAAATTTTGTGGAGATGGGGTCTCACTATGTTGCCCAGGCTAGTCTCAAACTTCTGGTCTCAAGTGATCCTCCTGACTCAGCCCCCTAAAGTGCTAGGATTACAGGCATGAGCCATCGCCATCTGGCCAGTTCTTCTTGTTTGTTGTTTTAACTTAGTGGTAATAGTGGTAGTGAAAGTTGGGCATTGAAAAAATGATTTTGAAATTCACACAGAAAAATAAATAAGCAAAAATAGTAGAAAGTATTTTGAATGAGTAGTGAAGGAATTTGCCCAACCAGATTTAAAAATATATTTTGAAGCTATAATACTTAAAACAGTGTAGCACAAATACATGAACAGAAAACCAGAGCAATGGAATGGAAGAACAAGCCCCCAAGATAGACTGAAATACATAAAAGAATTGAGACTATGATAAGACAGTTCAAATTGCTATAGAAAAGATATCAATGATTCAATAAACATTACTGGAACTAGCTAGTCATATGGACAAAAATAAAGATGGCACCATTTGGACAAAAGTAAAATTCCTATTACATACATAGGATACGTATATCAATTCTAGATGAGTTGATAAAAACCATGAAATAATAAAAATTCTAGAAGAAAATGTGGGGGAAAATTTTAACAACTATATCACAAAGAAAGTGATTTTCTTTACTATATAAAAAGTTCCTGTAAGGAGAAAAATACCATCAACACAATGGGAAACTGAGGAAAAGCTATATTAAAAATATGATACACCATTCATCAAACAGGCAGAGAACAAAAAGTGTTATAATGAACTATTTGGCAGGGCTAGAGAAACAGGAATTCTCTCATACATTGCTGGTCGAAGTATAAATTGTTACAGTCCATTTATATGGTACTAGTTAGCTAAATTATGACACATCCTCCTGGGAACTTGTTGGATGATGGTGCCAATTATGGTGAGTGGCGGGCAGGGAAGGGTGGGCTGTTGAGGGATGCTGGTGTTTAGATATTGTGCGTTTGAAGTGTCTGAGGGACATCAAAGAGATATTGTGTGTCTGGAGCTACTGGCTGAGATCTGGGTTGGTCATAAAAATTTATTCTACTTTCTCTGTGAAATAGGAGGTATTCTGAAGATAAAGACCAGAAGATTAGGTAGTCAAATTTAATGATGATATTACCATGATTTATGGTAACAACAGTGTTGTGTGATTTTTTTAATTTTTATTTTTAGCTTTTTCCAGAACCTAAGCGTAAAAAGACAAAGATGCCTATGTTATCATTTCTATTGAACCTAGTACTGGAAGGCCCAGCTGGAGCAATTAGGCAAGGAAATGAAATAAAAGGCACCCAAATCAGTCATTAGGATGTCTATTGTCAAAAACGCAGAAAATAACAAGTGTGGGCAAGGATGTGGAGAAATTCGAATATCTGTGTATTACTGGTGGAAATGTGAAATGGTGCAGCTACTGTGGGAAATATAGCAATTCCTCAAAAAATTAAACGTAGAATTATCATACGATCCAGCAATTCTATTTCTAGGGTATATACTCAAAAGAAGTGAAAGTAGGGACTTGAACAGACATTTGTACATCCATGTTCACAGTATCGTTATTCATAATCGCCAAAAGGTAAAAGCAAACCAAGTGCCCATAGATATTGGAATAAACAAAGTATTGTAAATACATACAAATAACATTCGGCTTTAAAAGGGAAGGAAATTTTGACACACGCAACCACACGGATGAACCTTGATGATGTTATGCTGAGTGAAATAAGCCAGTCAAAAAGGGACAAATTTTGTATGATTCCACTTACATGAGGTACCTACAGCAGTCAAATTCACAGAAATAGAAAGTAGAATGGTAGTTGCCAGGGACTAAGGAAAGGGAGGAATGGGAAATTAGTGTTTAATGGTTAGAGTTTCAGTTGCGGTGGATGAAAAAGTTCTGGAGATGGGTGGTGGCGATGGGTGCACACAATATAAACGTATTTAGTGCCACATAACTATCCACTTAAAATGGTTAAAATGGTTAATTTTATGAGTATTTTACCACAATAAAAAGGAGAAAGAAAACCAAAACCTTAGGTTCTGTGACCTTGGATTTGGCAATGGTTTCTAAAGTATGACACTATAAACAAAAGGAAAAAAATATATGCAAATAGTCAACAAGCATGTGAAAAGATACTCCATATCATTAGTCATTATGGAAATGCAAATCAAAATTATACCATGATGACACATCATTTCATACCCGCTAAGATAGTTATTTTTTAAAAAGCGAAAGTAACAAGTATTGGTGAGGATGTGGTGAAACTGGAAGCATCATACATAGCTGCTGGGCATGAAAAATGGTGTAGCTCCTATGGAAAACAGTTTGTCAGTTGCTGAAAAGGTTAACATCCAACTACTTTATGACCCAGTAATTCCACTCCTATGTCTACAACCAAAAGAACTGACAACAGGTATTCAAACAAAAACACAAGTACACAAATGTTCACAGTAGCATTATTCACAATTGCCAAAGACAGAAACAACCCAAACTGCTCATCAACCCATCAATTGATTAATGGATAAATACGTGGGATATTCAAAAAATACAGCCATAAAAAGGAATGAGGTATTGTTACATGTTACAATATAGATACACCTTCAAAACATTATGCTAAGTAAAAGAAGTCAAACACAACCATAATTGTTATGATTCCATTTATATAAAGTATCCAGAATAGGCAAATCTATAGAAACAGAAAGCAGATTAGTGGTTGCAAAGGTCTGGGGCAAAGGGAGAAATAAAAAAATTTTAAAAAGTGACTGCTTAGTGGGAACAGGGTTTTATTCTGCAGTGACAACAGTATTATGGAACTATATAATAGCAATGATTACACAACATTGTGAAATGTACTAAATGCCACTGAATTGCACATTTCAAAAGAGTTTATCTGGTAAATTTTATGTTATGTGAATTATACTTCAATTTAAAAAATAAAAGCTCTTCTTTATTTTGTCACTCTTACCTGACAGTTAATGTCAGCTCTATGCTGCAGCAAGACTGTGACTAGTTCCTTATGTCCTCGATCACAGGCCCAGTGAAGTAGAGCCCTACCCTAAAACACAGAACAAGATAAATGAATTTGTTATCTCAGTGGTGGGGCCATGTAAAAGATATAATTTTTTTTTTTTTTGAGACGGAGTCTCACTCTGTCGCCGGGGCTAGAGTGCAGTGGCCGGATCTCAGCTCACTGCAAGCCTCCTGGGTTTACGCCATTCTCCTGCCTCAGCCTCCCGAGTAGCTGGGACTACAGGCGCCCGCCACCTCGCCCGGCTAGATTTTCGTACTTTTTAGTAGAGACGGGTTTCGCTGTGTTAGCCAGGATGGTCTCGATCTCCTGACCTCGTGATCCGCCCGTCTCGGCCTCCCAAAGTGCTGGGATTACAGCCTTGAGCCACCGCGCCCGGCTAATGTTTTAAGAAAGATAAGGAAATATGTAAAAGTATGGGTTAATTATTCTAAGAATGATTGATATAAAAATGCACTACGGGAAAGCAATAAACAATCAATGGGGCAGGGCACGGTGGCTCACGCCTGTAATTCCAGCACTCTGAAAGGCCGAGGCGGGTGGATCACTTGAGGTCAAGAGTTCAAGACCAGCCTGGCCAACACGGTGAAATCCTGTCTCTGCTAAAAATACCAAAATTAGCCGGGCATGGTGATGGGCGCTTGTAATCCTAGCTATCTGGGACGCTGAGGCAGGAGAATTGCTTGGGAGGCGGAGGTTGCAGTGGGCTGAGATCGTACCACTGCACTCCAGCCTGGGTGACAAAGCAAAACTCCATCTCAAAAACAACAACAACGAAAACAATCAATGGGAAGCCCCAATATCTACTTCTGGGTCTATACTAGCCCAATGCCTGCTTTCAGCTCAATCAGTTCACTTACAGAGTGGCGATGATAGTAATAACAACAATAATATCAATAACATCTGCTAAATGAACTACAAGAAAATGCTTTGTAAACTGTACTTTATAAATTCCAGTTTTCTAAAATATTATGTCCAATGAATTCACAAGAATAAAAAAGCAAGCACTTAAACCTAAGTAGAAATCATAATCCAAATGTACTATATCTAAATTTCCTCAAGTTTATTCCTTAAAAAGATTATTTAACCAGTTTGAAAATAAGCATTTCTCCTTACTATTTCAAGTTTACACTCTGAAATACCTCAAAAACACTAGTACAATCTATTAGTGTCTATCATCAAACAGCTGACTGTGAAAACCACTTGTAAAAGAGAATGGATGATTAACTATTAGGAGACAAATACCAAATATGAAATATTAATTTTAACATTTGTCTACCAAAGACTCACAGTTACTATTACATGTGTTATTTCTATTCTCTACTGCTAAATCTTGTTTTAGTTAATGAAAAAAAGCCTACTTGGTTCAAAAGAATAAACAAAACCCCAAAAGCTAAGGGCTTTTCTGAATAAATGAGGGATGCATGGCTTACTACTTTCTGAGGATGGTGATGGTGTTGTCATTTATAAAGAATGGAATGTTTTTCCACATTAAGTTGAAATCCCTACTTTATGTCATTTTAGAAAAGATATAAGCTGAGGCGAGGATTGATTTAAAGTAAAAAGCACCTTTCAAGAAACAGCTTTTCTAAAACTGCCTACATCCTTTTTATCATCCAGACTCTCTTCACACACCTATTAGTTCAACTAATTAAACTAGGATCTATTCTTTAAACAAACAACAAAGTGGGAAAACTTCTTCCCTACTAATTGTCTTCTTTTGCTTTCATTTGTTTGATTTACTTTTATTTACCTGTGAATACCTGTTTTCTAACAGGCTTACGCAAAATCCTAAGAGGGAGGAAAGCAGAGAAAAAATGTGGGCAAATCATTCACAATTTACAGTATCAAAACTATTTTATTGTGCCTTGTTCAGAGCCCAGTAGGAGTTATTTTTATTTTATTCTATTTTATTTTATTTATTTTATTTTTGAGATGGAGTTTCACTCTTTTGCCTAGGCTGCAGTGCAGTGGCGGGATCTC
>NW_012116433.1:1304118-1306355 GCF_000951035.1 Colobus angolensis palliatus
TTTTTTAGTAGAGATGGGGTTTCACCATCTTGGCCAGGCTGGTCTCGAACTCCTGACCTTGTGATCCGCCTACCTCGGCCTCCCAAAGTGTTGGGATTACAGGCATGAGCCACCACGCCCAGCCAGGAGTTATTTTTTAGTGGAGACAATTCTAAAAGTCCAGGTGAAAATGTATTGTTGAGTACTACAGCAGTTTCCTATGTTAAAATTTTTGTAGCTCTAATGTGATCTGCTGTTACTAGGGCCCTAATTCAAAAATCCTCCATATGAACAATTAGATATTTTAATGAGACTCTGAACAAATACTAATGAATAAATATTCTATAGGTCCACGTTATTGTTTCACAGCATTTATTAATACATTAAAAGAATCACACAAATTTCAAAGTCTATCATTTTTAGTTCTAATTGTTAAGTGTGCATTTTATGGCTATTAGCTTAAACTATAGACAAGAGTTACTACATAGTTAAGATGATGTGTGATATATTTACATAGGGTACTTACAAAAACTACATAATAGTTAAGTAGGACAACATAATATATCTTGTACTTTTACCATAAGATGTATAGATAATTTATATCTCTCAGCCACGTTCCTGAATTTTCCTTAGGTTTGACCCAATAGGGTTATATCAACTAAAGCTAAAATATAAATCCTTAGCTGTTTCAATGGTAAAACTGAGAAGCAACACATTTTACTGTTAATGGGTGTTATATTTTAAATTTCCCATATTTTAAATTTTCCATGTGGTGCCAAAAATTTACTTTGGGGAAACACCTATGACTGGACCTCTGTAGTGATTTTCACTTTGGATATATTTTCCAGAAGTGGGGCACATGTATAGTAATGTTTTAAAAAGGATGATGTGCTCTCAGACATTTACACCATACTTTTTAACACGTTTTCTGACCTGCAATGCAATTAATTCTTGTAACACATTATTTTAATGGTACACTAATTAACCTTGAATTAGAATGAATTCTCTGACGATGACTTTCTGTGGAAGCACTGAAGATATCTACATTAAGATCACATAATGATTAATATTCCATGCAGTATTACAAAGCTCAAAAACAAGAGTAGGATTAAACATACTTGTAAACAAACACAGAGAAAACAAATCAGGCTTTGGAATTTTAACCTTCAAGAAGCTCTATATTTAAATGAATAAAAACCAGCACAATGAGGTGTCTGTGATACCTTTTACTTCTTCAAATTATAAAGTTCCTATAACCATACTCTAATTTATTATTCACTCACTAACATAACCAGTAATTTGCAGAGATGCTATCCTTATAATTAATCATGATAAAATCAGGAAATAAACACCTGTGGTTTCTTTCCTTTGTTAACCACAAACGCACCTAGTTCAATATAATTATTAAATTATTTTAGGTAAAGAATTCCATAATCTCTCCTCCAGAAGGAAAACCATGAATTACGTGTGCATTAAAGTTATATCTTCTAAGACTTTATCTAAATTTATGAAATAGTTTACCTATTTGTCTATATAATTGTTTTATCTTTTTCCATGGGTGATGTAATCTCTTATAAATTTTCAAGTTAAATTTATTTTTATTGCTACCACAATAAGTGACAATTCTTTGTTTCTAATTTTAAAAACTCTTCTGGAAAAATATCCCAGAAGCATTCAGGAGATTGGTGAGGGAGAGCCATTATTAAAAGGAACCTTTGTTAGGCCACCAGAAGACCACAAACACCGGAGAGCTCTGAATAAATTCTGGAACTCAAATATAGTAAAATGCAGGGAGAAAAAGAATTCTCATCTATTAACCAAGGGTGCTAACACTGTCCTACCTCAGACAGATGAATGACTCTAAAGTGCTTTGAAAGTGCAGGGTAGCAGCTAACCTATTAAGTGGTATTACTTTCATACCTTCTGGAAAATACAGAGAGCACATCTTAATATATGAAATGCTTCTCTGATTTCCTTAGTAACTCATCCTTAAACCAAGTAGAATTTTTTTTTTTAAATTAGACTTTTCTCCTCGAATATCACAAAATTTAAAAAAAGAGGAGATTCTGGCCAGGCACGGTCGCTCACGTCTGTAATCCCAGAACTTTGGGAGGCCGAGGAGGGCAGATTACCCGAGGTCAGGAGTTTGTGACAAGCCTGGCCAACATGGCAAAATCTTGTATCTACTAGAAATACAAAAAATTAGCGGGGTGTGGTGGTGCGTGTGCCTGTAATCCCAGTTACTTGGGAGGCTGAGG
>NW_012116433.1:1307028-1313053 GCF_000951035.1 Colobus angolensis palliatus
TCATTCTATCAAACACATATGGTATACAGTATGGTACTGTCTAATTAGCAAATGAAATACTGCAAACAGGTGGACCTGAATTTCTCTCTGCAAAAAAACTGGGTATCAATTTTTAATTGTAGTAGAGATTGACTTCACCTACCAATAACCTGTGATGTCCCCATCTCCTCTGTACTATCTTCTACCTTTTGCTGCTACTACTGTAGCAGCTGGCCATAGTGAGAACTCTTGCTACCTGCAACCACCAGAAATTACACAATGCCTCCTTCTTTCACATCCCTGTCCATAGTAAAATGACAATGTTGTTTCAAAAACTTAGGAATAAGATTGAAAGATAGTCTTAACATCTCAAGATATACCTAGCATGGAAGCCAATGACTCCTCCTGGGATAATTTACTTACCAGCATTAAAAAGAAAACCATACACCAGTATGTGTGATATACACTTAAAATCAGCAACTACTGGATCTCTTTCACTGGCAAAGATCTACGGTAGGGGAAAATGGTGTTGCTAATTTATCAGGAAATTGAGAAAGATTTCGAATACACTACTTTAAAAAATCTGGCTGGTATGGTGGCTCATGCCCATAGTCCCAGCATTTTGGAAGGCCAAAGCAGGCAAGTACAAGACCAGACTGGGGAACATGGTGAAACCCCGTCTCTACAAAAAATAGAAAAATTAGCTGGGCATGGTGGCACACTTCTGTAGTCCCAGCTACTCAGGAGGCTGAGCTCAACAGGAGAATCGCTTAAGCCCATGAAGTCATGGCTGCAGTGAGCAGTGATCAAGCCACTGTACTCCAGCCTGGGCAACACAGTGACACTCGTGTTTCAAAAGAAGAAGAAAAAAAATCCCTTCACAAGAATTTTCTAAGCTATAATGTCGGTGACTTAAGGGTGAAGGAACATAAAAGGGAGGTATATTAATTCATCCTGTATAAAGGAGGTAATTAATAGCAATAATAATAGGAAGTTTCCATGAAAACAGCTCGGGTATCCATCATAAGACAATGGTATATTCACATGATGGAACATACTGAGCAGTATAAAACAAGGAAGTACTGAACTATAGCAATAGGATGAGTCTCAAAAACATTATGCTGAATGAAAGATGCCCTACACAGAGGAGTACATATGTATAATCCCATATATATAAAGTTTGAGAACAAGCAGAACTAATCTATGGTAGAATAATATCAAAACGGTGGTTATCTTTTTGAGATTAAAAGAAAAGAGTGGCTGGGAAGGGGCATGAGGAAACTTTCTGGGGTGACAGCACCGTTCTATACCTTGATAGGCGCTTCAGTTATACAGGTATATGTATTTGTCAAAGTTCATGAAATGTGCACTTAAGACTTGTGCATTTCATTGTATATAAATATTATTTTAAAAGAAAAACCAAATACTGAATTGTAGTTAATTATATGCACGTTAAAATACTTAGAAGAAAGTGTACTGTTGTCTGTATACTCTAAAATGTATCAAAAAATAAAAAAGATTTGATGAATGGCTAGATATTGGTAAAGTAAGCATAGTAAAATAATAATGGTAGAATCCAGATGGTAGAAATATAGATGTTCATTGTAAAATTCAACTTCTCTTTATGTTTAAAATTTTTCATAATATACTCCTGGGGAAAAAAAAATCAAACAAAAATTTGTACACCTATGTTCAGAGCATAATTCACAACAGTCAAAAGGTAAAAGCAAACCAAGTGTCCATCAACGGATATCGGAATAAAGAAAATGTGGTATACGCATACAATGGAATATTATTCATCTTACAAAGGAAGGAAACTGACACATGCTACAAAATGAACGAACCTTGAAGATGTTACACTGAGCGAAATACGCCAGTGTATACGCCAGCGAAATACGCCAATCGAAAGGGACAAATATTGTTATGACACCATTTAAATGAAGTACCTGGAGTAGCCAAACTCAGATGGAAAATAGAATAGTAGTTGCCAAGGGCCAGGGGAAGGGAGGAATGGGGGGTGTTTAATGGGTACAGAGTTTCTTTTTTTTTTTTGAGACGAAGTCTCACTCTGTCACACAGGCTGGAGTGCAGTGGTGTGATCTCGGCTCACTGCAACCTCTACCTCCTGGGTTAAGAGATTCTCCTGTCTCAGCCTCCGGAGTAGCTGGGAATCCAAATGTGCAGCACCATGCCTGACTAATTTTTGTATTTTTAGTAGAAATGGGGTTTCACCATGTTGGCCAAGCTGGTCTCGAACTCCTGACCTCAGGTGATCCGCCCGCCTCAGCCTCCCAAAGTGCTGGGATTAAGGCATCAGCTACAGCATCTGGCTTGGTATAGCATTTCAATTGGGGAAGATAAAAAAGTTGCATGGTGGTGGTGGTTACACATGTGAATATATTGTTTTATTTATTCATTTTTTATTACGAGACAGGATCTCAGTATGTTGCTCAGCCTAGTCTTAAAACGCCTGCGCTCAAGAGTTCCTTGTGCCTAAAAGTGTGAACCACCACATTTGGCTCATTGGAAAAAAAATATACATGTGTATATTTTTGAAAGTGAGTCTCACTTTGTCGCCCAAGCTGGAATCCAGTGTCACGATCTCAGCTCTCTGCAACCTCTACCTCCTGGGTTCAAGTGATTCTCTTGCCCCAGCCTCCCAAGCAGCTGGGACTACAGGCATGTGCCACGATGCCCAGCTAATTTTTGTATTTTTAGTAGAGACGGGGTTTCACTATGTTGGCCAGGCTGGTCTTGAACTCCTAACCTCCGGTGATCCACCTGCCTTGGTCTCCCAAAGTGCTAGGATGAGAAGCGCGAGCCATGGCACCCGGCCTCATGTGAGCATATTTAATGCCACAGAACTGTAGATTTAAAAATGATTAAAATGATACATTTTATGTATATTTCACCACTATTAAAACATACCAAAAATAAGTTGCCAAAGCTCATAGGATTTAAGCTACTTTCACTACTTTCTGATTTTGTATTAAATCTAAGTTTTTGATGCAAAGCAAAACCATAGGCTTGATTTTTAAATGGCACTGCCTACATTAATGCAAATAAGCATAATAGACAATTTGTAATGCATTTCTCAGTCATTCGTGTGAATAAACAAAGTTCCTTCAAATTAACATCTTAATCAACTATATAACCAAAATAACATATACTATGATATACAAAGTTATTTAAGAGGATGCATTTTTTCTTCCTTCCTTTCTCAAATCTCATATAACTGCATTAATTTAGTCTCAGTATACTGACCCTGCCTCTTAAATCTTTTGCTTTTCTGTTACGTTAGTACTGTCACAGTTTCACCAGAGTTTGCAGCAGTTTCTCAAGCCAAAAGCATGCAAATTGTATTAGGAGCCACAGATTTAAAACAAAGTAGAAAAGGAAAGGAACAGTCGTCAAGAGAAAGGTAAGCCTTCTTCAAAGTATCTGAAAGAATCAACAGACTATGGAAAATGGCTAATGACAACAAATTATACTGTCAAGAGAAAAGAAAAGGAAAGAATGTAACTAAAGACGCAGCCAATGAAAGCGGAATTTGAGAGTGCATTAGATAAGAATCCATGGAAAACCGCTTGCAGTGAGCTGAGATCCGGCCACTGCGCTCCAGCCTGGGCGACAGAGTGAGACTCTGTCTCACAAAAAAAAAAAAAAAAAAAAAGAATCTATGGAAAACCAATGAACTATATGTTTGGGAGGACTGATGATAAACATTTGTACTGGAATAATGTCATCTATTTTGCTAAAATATTACACTGTTACATTTGATCTAAAACATTTAAATTACTTCAAAGATTTAAAATATTATTTAAATACTATCAATAAGCATGTATTTAGTGTTGATTGTACATTAATCTGAGAAATAATGTGTGTGACAAGAATTATGTAAACATAATTTGAGCCTGATGCTTGATAGCAAATATTCTCCCCATACTTCGAATATACTTTTACTAATTATTGAAATCATCCCTTCCCCTTAAAAGATATTTTCCTGGAAGAACCAAAAATATTTGGTATGTGTGAAGAGCTGTACTAATGTGGGTCAAAGATAAAAATCGAACTACCATTTAAAAAAATAAATAGGCTTTAAGATCTTCTCTTTAACTTTTCCCTTCATATTTCAAATTCAATTTTCAAGCATTTCTCAAACGATTGAAAATACACCAGAAGTTGTAATTTAGTTTTTTAAAAAAGTACATATGACACCATGGTGTTATAAACTCGGACCCTGAAACATCTAAGCATAACTATGAAACTTTTTTCTATTATGCAAAATACAGACAATGTCCCCTAATTACTATACTAGTAGGAAATACCAGGTAATTTTCTCAAATTAGAAATAATACCTTACTATATTTGCATAGGTTGAGTATCCCTTATCCCAAATGCTGGGGACCAGAAGTGTCTAAAAGTTTAGATTTTAAAAAAAATTTGGAATATTTACATTATATACTTGACTGCCCCTCCTTAATCCAAAAGTCTGAAATCCAAAGTGCTCCAAAGAACATTTCCTTGGAGTGTCACACTGTTGCTAAAAAGTTTCAGACTTTGGATCATTCCAGATTTTGGATTTTCAGATGAGGAATACCCAATTTGTAGTAATTACAACTTAAATGAATAAAAGATGTACACTAGGAATTATACTTACATACAATAAAATAACTTCATTATGAAATACAAATACATTTTATTTAAAAGGCGTTTCATATATATTTGTTCATATACAATACTTAGATCCAAATGTATGTATTCAAATAATAATTTATAAATTATAAATTCATAGTTATCAGTGAATAATGTATTTATTTCAATGTGTGGGAATACAAATATAGCTTATCATTTTTATTATTAAAATTATTATTAAATTTCTCTATGTGCTCACAGCAAATTTTAGGTGCAATAAATGTGACTTTTAGTCATAAAATTAGGTTGAACCTGCTGAATGAAGATTTTAAGTAAAAATGTATATTATCCCAGAGAATCTTAGGGAATCAGTAGGGAAATATCTCAAGTTCAAATATCACATAAACACAAAAAAGAACTGAATGTCCTTTCAAAACTATAATTGTTACCCAACTTATAATAAGAAAATGTCAAAAGAACAGAAAGGGTTAAAAGTATTTAACTAGAAGTTTAATTTTGAGGCTACACACTTTTACTCCATCATCAAGGCTTACCAAATTGTTTTATTTGCTAGAGCTTTAAATATGATGAAGCAATACCATTTATTTTATTTTGGGATGTTGAGTTTGATTTTGATTTTAAGCTCTCACCTCCCTTATGTTCTTAAATTAATTCATACAAATCCCTGATTAATAATAAAAGGGTTTGCCATCAGTATTCAAAGCCCAGCCTGAGTTGTCATGGCTGAGAGGGCAGAAATCTGCTTGGAGCAATGAGAGAACCCAACTGAATTCTTGGCGTCTCAGTCTATGAATGTGTAAGCACTTTATCTGTTCATGAAATACAATGTTCTGGCAGGCTGAGGATAAAGGTAGCTGCATGGTTAACAAACTGGAAGATCAGGAAAGCAGCACTACATCACAGTAATGAAATACACAAGTTTTCCTTATCTTTACACACACAAAATACGTGTTATTTAGTGTAAGCTATCTGTGTTCTAGGCACTTATTCCACCCTTATCACAGCTGTCTATCCAGTGATCTTTGTGGAGGTCACATGTGGATTCGACTTCTAGTAATATTCTATAAAAGAAATTGTTGCAAACCAGAGCATAACACAAGGAAGGCCAAATGACAACTGCTTATCCTTCTTTTTCTTCCTTTTATTTATCCTTCTAAAATCTAGTGGTCAAAAGAATACTCTCCCAGACCTGGTTTCTACTTAGCAGTTATATGGATTTGAGCAAGTAAATGTAGGTCTCTGAACTTCAGTTCCTGTCTGTAAAACAAGAACAATATCTGCCTTAGAGAACTGTTGTAGGCCGGGCGTGGTGGCTCAAGCCTGTAATCCCAGCACTTTGGGAGGCCGAGACGGGCGGATCACGAGGTCAGGAGATCGAGACCATCCTGGC
>NW_012116433.1:1313103-1317180 GCF_000951035.1 Colobus angolensis palliatus
AAAAAAAAAAAAGAAGTAATATATTTTATAAAATAATTTACTATATGATTCCTTTAATTAGTAGGCCAGCATTTGAATTATTGATTTACCAAAATTCGGACACAGTTTTCTAGAGAAACATTTATTGAGTAAAGAACAATATACCTAGCTGTTCAAAGTATAATAACAGAAGACACGAAAGCTATTTATAAATGAGATATTGCTATTATCTGTAGATTTCACTTATTATGCTAATAATCTCTCCCTTTAGCATAAAAATATGGAAGCTATCAGACTCCTACAGATTTCAGGTAGTAACTTCTAAAACATAGATAAAAATGTTTGACATAATCACAGAACGTATCTTAACTAGGTAACAGCATCTCATTTAGATATTCTGATATACTCTTAACCATGCGGTACTTTGAGTTGTAGTTCATTGGCCTACCATTTAGGAAAAAGCACTGGGGCAGAACAACCATGCATAGGAAAATAATTAACAGGGCACGTTTTTCATACCTCTTCATCTTTCACATTCACATCCACATTTTTCGATTTGATGGCTTTGGTTATATGGTCAATGTTGTTTTCCCTGCAGTAATCAAATATATTTTTGTCTTCTTCCCTAGAATAAAAAAAGGAAAGGTCTTTTTCTTACTGGGTAATACAAAAAAGTTACATATTTTCAACACAATCTGTTTGTTGCTGACATAGGTGTTAACGGACTCTGTTTAAAAAAAAATTTTACATGAACAGTAATAGTTTTTCAGTAGCTATAATACATCCAAATCCTGAAAAGACTAAAGTTCTTAGTTTCCCACTTGCCTTACAGGATAAGAGAACAAATTGTTACTCAAGTTTTTAAAATATACATTAAAGTTATTTTCTTAAAGCAAAGAAAATCGATTAGACAAAAAGAGGAGGGCATTAAAAAATTCAGAAATCCTTTATAAGATAGTAGAATCAAAGACTATAAAGAAAAGCTGGGAAGCATACTACATACCCAGCACTCTTCTAAGTATATTGCATGTGCTAATTCACTTAATCTTTCATCCAACAACTTCACTTTACAAATGAAGAAACAGGCAAAAAGGAGACATTAAATGACCTGCCAAATGGTACTACATTTATCAAAGGTAGAATAAGAGCTAGAATTCACTTAGATCAACTGATTTTGTATATAGTACATTTTTCTATTACATTATGCTGCCTTTTGACTAATCAGCTGCAGTCTATTCCCAAATCTGAAGCAAAAGTTCTTAACATGAAATCTATGAGCTCTCTAAATAATGTACAGAATTATCTTTATAATGCAGGTGCATTTTTCTGGGTGTTGTATGTACAAGGGGAAGAATTGTTTCAAACAGATTCTCAAAAGAATCAGTGACTCCCATAAAGATCAGTAATTTATAATATTAACAATCAAACTGCCCCATATGTGGACTGAATTTTATGAACAAGTATAAAGGAATGCATTTTCCGTTCCAAAAGTCAAACTAATGTGTTTTATAACTTGCAATGCCATAGCATCCATTCATCAGAAAGCAAAACACCTGGTCATCAGAGTTCTTATATCTTAAAAGCCAATCTAAACATCTTGTGCCATATATAGTCATAGCTAATTTTCTTAAAAGACACTACTTTGGCATCAGCCATCTAAGCATTCTTTAAGCAGCTGAAGTATTTTATTGAGCACCTACTACATGTAAGGCACTGGACAAGAATTTGTTGATAACAGATACAAGGCTAAGCAAGAAAGTTTGCCTTTAAGACACAAACAGTATAGTTGGGATGACAAAAATCTACACAGGATTAACATAAAAGCTGAATCCTTAAAAAGGACTACAAGAAAAGAGAGGAGAAACAACTTGCTTCAAGCTAGAGAAAATGAAGTAGGTTTTAAGTAAGAAATCATGTTTAATAGGACTATATGGTCACTTGAAGAGGCCCTGTTAAACAGAAGAGAAAATGCTTTTTCGATCACTTATTCTGTAAAGAAAATAAGAAGTGAGGCCAAACCCCAGAAAAGAAAATTCTGATTTAAAAAAGTAGAGCTGCAAATAATGCCACTTTAGTCGTATTTAACCATCATTAAAAACACCATGTCTCAGGAGGCTGAGGCAGGAGAATGGCATGAACCTGGGAGGCGGAGCTTGCAGTGAAGTGAGATCCCGCCACTGCACTCCAGCCTGGGCGACAGAGCGAGACACCGTCTCAAAAAATCAAAAAAACAAAACAAAACAAACAAACAACAAAAAAACACCATGTCTGCACTTTGGGAGGCCGAGGCGGGTGGATCATGAAGTCAGGAGTTTGAAACTAGCCTGACCAACACGGTGAAACCCCGTCTCTACTAAAAATACAAAAAATTAGCCAGGCGTGGTGGCGGGCGCCTGTAGTCCAGGCTACTGGGAGGCTGAGGCAGGAGAATGGCGTGAGCCCGGGAGGCGGAGCTTGCAGTGAGCCGAGATCGCGCCACTGCACTCCAGCCTGGGCAACAAAGCGAGACTTCATCTCAAAAAAAAAGAAAATCAACACAGGCCAAAAGCTAGGCCTCTTGCGCCAAACTGCCAATTTGTGAATGCCAGAGAGAAATTCTTGAGGAAATTAAAAGTGCTATTCCAGTGAGCACACAAATGATACAAAAGTGAAAAAGCCTTATTGCTGATATGGAAAGAGTGAGTGGTCTGGATAGAAGATCAACCAGCCACAACATTCCCTTAAGCCAAAGCCTGATCCAGGGCAAGGTCCTAGTTCTCTTCAAGTCTATGAAGGTTGAGAAAGGTAAGGGGGCTGCAGAAGAAAAGTCTGAAGCTAGCAGAGGCTGGTTCATGAGGTTAAAGGAAAGAGGTCATCTCCATAACATAAAAGTACAAGGTGAAGCACCAAGTGCTGATGTAGAAGCTGCAGCAAGTTATCCAGAAGACCTGGCTAAAGTAACTGATAAAGGTGACTACACTCAACAACCATCTTCAATGTAGAGAAAATAGACTACTCCTACTATTGAAAGAAGATACCATCCAGGACTTTCATGGCTGGAAAGAAGTCAATACCTGGCCTCAAAGCTTCAAAAGACAGACTAACACTCTTGTTAGGGGCTAATGCGGCTGTTACCTTTAAGTTGAAACCAATGCTCATTTACCATTTTGAAAATCCTAAGGCCCTTAAAAATTACTCTCAATCTATTCTGTCTGTGCTTCTGAAACAGGAAAACAAAGCCTGAATGACAGTATATCTGTTTACTTCACAACATAGTTTACTGAATATTTTAAGCCTACAGTTGAGACCCACTGCTCAGGGAAAAAAAAAAGATTCCTTTCAAAATGTTACTGCTCATTGACAATGCACTTGGTCACCCAAGAGCTCTCACGGAAATGTATAAGGAAATTAATGTTGTTTTCTTGTTTGCTAACACAGCATTCATTCTGCAGTCCATGATCAAGGAATAATTTTGACTTTCAAGTTTTATTATTAAACAAATACATTCTATAAGGCTATTGCTGCCATAGACAATGATTGCTCTGATGGATCTGGGCAAACTGAAAATCTTCTGGAAAGGATCCACCATTCCAGATCCATTAAGAACATGTGTGATGGGAGGAGGTCAAAATGTCAACATTAACAAGAGCCTGGAAGAAGTTGATTCTAACCTTCATGGTGACACTGATAAGGATTCAAGACTTCAGTGGACAAGTTACTTGCAGATGTAACTGCAAGAGAACTAAAATTAGAAGTGGAACCTGAAGATGTGACGGAATTGCTACAATTTCTTGATAAAACTTGAAAGGATGAGGAGTTGCTTCTTATGGATAAGCAAAGAAAGTGGTTTCTTAAGACACAATCTACTCCGGTGAAGATGTTGTGAACATTGTTGAAATAACAACAAAAGTTTTAAAATACAACATAAACTCAGTTGATAAAGCAGTGGCAGGGTTTGAAAGGATTGGCTACGATTTTGAAAGAAGTTTCACTGTGGGTAAAATGCTATCAAACAGCATTGCATGTACAGAGAAATCTTTTACGAAGGAAGACTCAATCAATGTAGCTATCTTCACTGCTGACTTATGTTAAGACATTGCAGCCGGGTGCGGTGGCTCA
>NW_012116433.1:1317640-1325435 GCF_000951035.1 Colobus angolensis palliatus
CTCAAAAAAAAAAAAAAAAAAGACATTGCCACAGCCACCCCAACTTTCAGTGACTACCACTGTGATCAGTCAGCAGCCATCAACACTGAGGCAAGACCTTTTGCCACACGAAGATTATGACTTGCTGAAGGCAAGCCAAATGATTGTCAGAATTTTTTAGTAATAAAGTATTTTAAATTAAGGTATGTACTTTTTAAAAAATATAATGCTAGTCTACACTTAATAGACGACTGTAGAGTGTAAATACAACTTTTTTGTTTGTTTGTTTTTTAAGATGGAGTCTTGCTCTGTTACCCAGCCTGGAGTGCAATGGTGCGATCTCGGCTCACTGCAACCTCTGCCTCCCAGGTTCAAGCATTTCTCCCACTGCAGCCTCCCAAGTAGCTGGGATTACAGGCACCCGCCACCATGTCTGGCTAATTTTTTTTGTATTTTTAGTAGAGATGGGGTTTACTATGTTGGCCAGGCTGGTCTCAAGCTCCTGACCTCGTGGTCCACCCGCCTCGGCCTCCCAAAGTGCTGGGATTACAGGCGTGAGTCACCGTGTCCACCCAGTAAACACAAATAAAATGTATAAAACACATTTTATATGCACTGGGAAACCAAAAATTTCATGTGACTTGCTTTATTGTAATAGTCACTTTATTGCAGTAGTCTAGAACTGAATCTGCAATATTTCAGAGGTATGCCTGTATTTTGATTCCGAAAGGCAAAAAACAAACAAACAGACAAAAACCACAAATCCAATTGGAATCAGAAGACCTGGTATTATTTTGTTTCACTACTTAATGAAAACCACATACCAGTCCTTTTGTGCAGTATCATAGTCCTACATTTTCAATTCCAGACGCCATTGACAATATTATCACAGGAAAGATGTTGCCGAAAGGTGAGACAATATTAAGGGCTAACCTTTTATATAGGCAGCTCTGAATTACACATAAGTTGATTATTATCTATTCTACAGATTATCTATGATCACTCAATGCTTTCTTCCTAACAATTACTACCTTTGGCCATTTCAGTGATCTTTCACAGCATCACCAAAGAATGAGAAAATGATTAGAAGTGAATTAGTAAATGTTGCTCCTTTGTTAACAACTATAATGCAGGGTCAGTTAAAACTCAATATGTGAATGGTATTATTCACAACACAAATAAATTAAGAAGTAACAGGCAAGGCACAGTGGCTCATGCCTATAATCCTAACACTTTGGGAAGCTGAGGCAGGAGGATCATTTGAGACCAGGAGGACAACACCAACCCGGATGACACAGCAAGACCTCATCTCCACAAAAAATAAAAAAATTAGCCAGGAGAGACAACACATGCCTGTAGTCCTGGTTACTTGGGAGGCTGAGGCAAGAGGACTGCATAAGCCCATGAGTTTGAGGATGCGGTGAGCTATTAGCGCACCAATGTACTCCAGCCTGGGCAACAGAGTGAGACCCTGTCTCCCTCTAAAAAAAAAAAAAAGAAGTAATATATTTTATAAAATAATTTACTATATGATTCCTTTAATTAGTAGGCCAGCATTTGAATTATTGATTTACCAAAATTCGGACACAGTTTTCTAGAGAAACATTTATTGAGTAAAGAACAATATACCTAGCTGTTCAAAGTATAATAACAGAAGACACGAAAGCTATTTATAAATGAGATATTGCTATTATCTGTAGATTTCACTTATTATGCTAATAATCTCTCCCTTTAGCATAAAAATATGGAAGCTATCAGACTCCTACAGATTTCAGGTAGTAACTTCTAAAACATAGATAAAAATGTTTGACATAATCACAGAACGTATCTTAACTAGGTAACAGCATCTCATTTAGATATTCTGATATACTCTTAACCATGCGGTACTTTGAGTTGTAGTTCATTGGCCTACCATTTAGGAAAAAGCACTGGGGCAGAACAACCATGCATAGGAAAATAATTAACAGGGCACGTTTTTCATACCTCTTCATCTTTCACATTCACATCCACATTTTTCGATTTGATGGCTTTGGTTATATGGTCAATGTTGTTTTCCCTGCAGTAATCAAATATATTTTTGTCTTCTTCCCTAGAATAAAAAAAGGAAAGGTCTTTTTCTTACTGGGTAATACAAAAAAGTTACATATTTTCAACACAATCTGTTTGTTGCTGACATAGGTGTTAACGGACTCTGTTTAAAAAAAAATTTTACATGAACAGTAATAGTTTTTCAGTAGCTATAATACATCCAAATCCTGAAAAGACTAAAGTTCTTAGTTTCCCACTTGCCTTACAGGATAAGAGAACAAATTGTTAC
The DNA here is from genome assembly GCF_000951035.1 of Colobus angolensis palliatus. Lineage (NCBI taxonomy): Eukaryota > Metazoa > Chordata > Mammalia > Primates > Cercopithecidae > Colobus > Colobus angolensis. The sequence continues at coordinate 1,319,937 of NW_012116433.1, forward strand.
TCAAGTTTTTAAAATATACATTAAAGTTATTTTCTTAAAGCAAAGAAAATCGATTAGACAAAAAGAGGAGGGCATTAAAAAATTCAGAAATCCTTTATAAGATAGTAGAATCAAAGACTATAAAGAAAAGCTGGGAAGCATACTACATACCCAGCACTCTTCTAAGTATATTGCATGTGCTAATTCACTTAATCTTTCATCCAACAACTTCACTTTACAAATGAAGAAACAGGCAAAAAGGAGACATTAAATGACCTGCCAAATGGTACTACATTTATCAAAGGTAGAATAAGAGCTAGAATTCACTTAGATCAACTGATTTTGTATATAGTACATTTTTCTATTACATTATGCTGCCTTTTGACTAATCAGCTGCAGTCTATTCCCAAATCTGAAGCAAAAGTTCTTAACATGAAATCTATGAGCTCTCTAAATAATGTACAGAATTATCTTTATAATGCAGGTGCATTTTTCTGGGTGTTGTATGTACAAGGGGAAGAATTGTTTCAAACAGATTCTCAAAAGAATCAGTGACTCCCATAAAGATCAGTAATTTATAATATTAACAATCAAACTGCCCCATATGTGGACTGAATTTTATGAACAAGTATAAAGGAATGCATTTTCCGTTCCAAAAGTCAAACTAATGTGTTTTATAACTTGCAATGCCATAGCATCCATTCATCAGAAAGCAAAACACCTGGTCATCAGAGTTCTTATATCTTAAAAGCCAATCTAAACATCTTGTGCCATATATAGTCATAGCTAATTTTCTTAAAAGACACTACTTTGGCATCAGCCATCTAAGCATTCTTTAAGCAGCTGAAGTATTTTATTGAGCACCTACTACATGTAAGGCACTGGACAAGAATTTGTTGATAACAGATACAAGGCTAAGCAAGAAAGTTTGCCTTTAAGACACAAACAGTATAGTTGGGATGACAAAAATCTACACAGGATTAACATAAAAGCTGAATCCTTAAAAAGGACTACAAGAAAAGAGAGGAGAAACAACTTGCTTCAAGCTAGAGAAAATGAAGTAGGTTTTAAGTAAGAAATCATGTTTAATAGGACTATATGGTCACTTGAAGAGGCCCTGTTAAACAGAAGAGAAAATGCTTTTTCGATCACTTATTCTGTAAAGAAAATAAGAAGTGAGGCCAAACCCCAGAAAAGAAAATTCTGATTTAAAAAAGTAGAGCTGCAAATAATGCCACTTTAGTCGTATTTAACCATCATTAAAAACACCATGTCTCAGGAGGCTGAGGCAGGAGAATGGCATGAACCTGGGAGGCGGAGCTTGCAGTGAAGTGAGATCCCGCCACTGCACTCCAGCCTGGGCGACAGAGCGAGACACCGTCTCAAAAAATCAAAAAAACAAAACAAAACAAACAAACAACAAAAAAACACCATGTCTGCACTTTGGGAGGCCGAGGCGGGTGGATCATGAAGTCAGGAGTTTGAAACTAGCCTGACCAACACGGTGAAACCCCGTTTCTAATAAAAACACACAAATTAGCTGGGCACGGTGGCACATGCCTGTAATCCTAGCTACTCAGGAGGTTGAGGAAGGAGAATCACTTGAACCCAGGACGTGGAGGTTGCAGTGAGCCAAGATCATGCCACAGCACTCCAGCCTGGGCTACAGAGTGAGACTCCGTCTCAAACAAACAAAAAAACAAACACCATGTCTATGAAAGAATACCTTCAGAGTTCCAACTTAAGGATAATAGGGACCTACTTTCTTTCAATCCAGTAACAGGAAACCCACTAATTCAAGAGGCACCAACCTCAACTGTTACAGAAAGGACTGTGTCTTTTAAAGTCATAGCAATACTACAGTGCTACTTGCCAATTGTTTTTGAATTGGAAAATAATGGGAAGTTGGTGGTAGGGCACAGAAAGGAAAGCAGAAGGATCCTTGGCATATGCGTTACCCATACCCAGTAATATGAAAGGGTTATTCACAGATGAGAGGACCTTTGGAGTGGACCCTCTTCCTGAGTCCAACTTCCAAATGTGCATGTAGACCTATGCTATCAGCAGTAAAGAAGTAAACACAGTACAAACACAAATTTCTGTTTTGTTTAATGTATCTTAAATATGTTTCTTAGTCACATCATATACATCAATAAGTTTTTTTTGCTATGTAATTTTTTGGAGGGCAGGTGGCATTTGTTTAAGTACTTGTTTGTCATATATAGTTTATCATCACTAAATATGCTAGGCACAGAGATATTAACAACATACTTCAGGACAATGTACACATATAAATTAAATACCAAAAAGAGAAGTTCAATAAATTCACCAAAAATGTGCTGCAAGGCTGAATGATGAATATTAAAAAATTAAGTGATATTCTTGGGCTTAATTGTTAAATATAGATATCCAATCCCACACAAATTTTGAGTATTTCACCTTCTACAACCAAGCTGTCTTTATACAATGTCACCATCTAGTGGCCAAAATGAAGAAACATCTGGAGAAACATTCCATATTTCCTTTCTTGCCCCCTAACAAAATTATGTACATGTGTAAATCAAACTTTCTCCCTCTACAGTTCTCTAAGAGCTCAATACAGCCTTCCAAAGTCAATCTTGCCCACTATATCCATGCTTATCTGAAATAAAATAATGTGCTAATGAATCCAACCATTATGAAATACAGTAGAGCCTTTAATAAATGTGTCTCTCCACATCTTTATTTTCCTTCCTTGATTTTTTACTCAGTTATCTTGTTCCCTCTCTTTGTTGAATGTGCATCTAAAATTATCATATTCATTATCTGTAGATGACTGTAAGTTATGTTTATGATACTACCCTAAAGTATGTCCCATGTTATCTCTAGCACAAAACAGAAAGTCTCTTCTTTAGGTTACTACAATTTTTTTCTGAAGTTGACAGAAAATACACTTATATTCCTGAAGGAAAAATCACTGGTTTTGACATTCTTTTGTAATGTAAGAGTACACTCTATGGGAAAGAGGGATAGTGTTCAAGTACAGCTATCTTTTTCACCCAAACACAGGAAGATCCTTGCCCATTCCTAAATATGTTATCTGTACCATTTTCTACTCAGATAGCATTTTATTATCAAAAGAATATTTCAAATAGGTCTCATGGCAAGACATATAAAGTCCATTTAACTACAAAAATTATGGAAGGAACTAGCTTGGAAATCTATTTAATAGGCATGTTCAACAAATATTCAATTCAATTCACATATTTATCAAGCACCTAGAAATCAGATATAAAACACAGTATTCTAGTAAATAGACAATGAATAAGTATTTATTGCATGAATGAAAATCCCAAGAAAGTAAGCCAATACCTACAAAGATAAAAACAAATGCCATCATTCCTCAAACTAGGGAATGTATATTCATGGGCTCTAGGGTGCATAAACACCTTTAAAAGGATATACAGGTATAGATCATTTTAAATGACTCAATCTCCAGCTCTTCAACTTCTTGCATTCTTTACTAAACTGACCTACCTGAAAAGGTTCCTGTGGCAAATATTCCATTACCATTCTCCTTTTCCACATTCCCTCTGCTCAAACACTCTTCTCCTCATTTGTGAAGAAGCATTACACCTCTCTCCTTACTATAGTCAGTATACTTCAGGAAGTATAACCAAAAGACTGAGGCAAAAAAACATTCTGAGTGATTTCTCTGGAGGAAGACAGTTCATTCATGAGGTCTCATCAGGACCATGGCTAAGGCAATCCTCAAAATGATACACTTTCTCTGGCTCTATTTTTATGTTCACAAATAACCATTTAACTGTTAATCTGTTTTTCTGGACTCCTCAATTCTCAGAAAGGGACCCAGCACTTCAATCAACAAAGACATAGTCCCTTTGGTAAGCAAACAAGCATTTTAGTTTACACCTCAGTTTGGGGCCAATTTTATTATTCCTACTCTGTCTCTAAGGGTCTGCTTGATCTATGGATCTTTTTTCTACATCTTTGAGGTTGACTGATCAATGGTAATTCACCAAAAATTCCACTCTGTGAAGTTCCTTTGGAGCTAGTCTTTCTAGGATAAAAGCTTGCACTGTACACTATCTTCCAAAATTCAGTCATACTGCTAGTGAATATTACTTCTTTGCAGGAATTTAAGTTCCTAATGTACTTGTTGGATGTATGGCCAGTTGTTGATCTGAAAGGCAAAGAAATGTATTCTGTTCAAATATAATGTTAGAAAATAATGCTGTCATCTCACTGATTTCAACTATGTTTTTCAACATTCTGTACACGCCAAATACGAAACTTAAAGTCTAACACTGATTCTTTTTAATATAATCTTTCACGTATCTAATCTTCATTTTATAAATACAATTTTATATAATCTTTGATCTGATGAAACCATATTTTAAGTTGAGACTAAAAAGTATGTTTTAATTTATAAATATAAAATAACCATACAGGCATATATTAATTTTACTTACAGATGTTTCTATCCCTGAAAAAAAGAATCTATTCTTATTCAAAGGTGGTTAGTGAAGCTGGTTTAAGACATATGGGGTAGGGTGTGGTGGCTCACACCTATAATCCCAGCACTTCAGGAGGTTAAGAAGGGAGGATCACTTGAACCCAGGAGTTTGAGACCAGCCTGGGCAACATAGTAAGACCCTACCTCTACCAAAAAAAATTTTCAAATTAGCTGGGTGTGGTGGTGCATGCCTGTAGTCCTAACTATTTGGGCAGGTAAGGTGACAGAATCAATTGAGCATAGGAGTTTGAGTTACGGTGAGCTATAATCACGCCACTCCACTCCCACCTAGGCAACAGAGCAAGACCCTGTCTCTTAAAAGAGGAAAAAAAAAGAGGGGGAAAAAAAAAATAAAGACTTATCTGGGAGGAGCAAAATAGGTAAAATCAACTCCTAACTCAAGGATTAAATAGTCATGGCTGCCATACTTAGCACACTGAAAACCCCCACTTCTAATTAATATTTAATTAAAATTACAGATGTTGATTTCACATTGTAGGATACTGTTTTTGACTCTCAATCTTACCAAAGACAACGAATGAGAATCTATACTATGATACTCAGGTAAAATCTTCCAAATAGTACCTCCTTTCTGAAAAACCTTGGTTTAATCCCTGGAAGAGGCAAAACATTGCTTGGGCGGTAACCACGTTCAAGAAGTCTAGCCTTCATGAAGTACTTAACAAAGTGTTTTTTTGTGTGTTGTGCTGATCTTAAAATCATTCATGAGGCTGGGCGCAGAGGCTCTCACGCCTGTAATCCCAGCACTTTGGGAGGCTGAGGCGGGCAGATCACAAGGTCAGGAGATCCAGACGATCTTGGCCAACATGGTGAAACCCCGTCTCTACTAAAAATACAAAAAATTAGCTGGGTGTGGTGGCAGGTGCCTGCAGTCCTAGCTACTCGGGAGGCGGAGGCAGGAGAATGGCGTGAACCTGGGAGGCGGAGCTTGCAGTGAGCCGAGATTGTGCCACTGCACTCCAGCCTGGGCAACAGAGCCAGAC
>NW_012116433.1:1325652-1340299 GCF_000951035.1 Colobus angolensis palliatus
AAAAAAAAAAAAAAAAAAAAAAATCGTACTTTAAATCCTGGATGACAAAGAGATATTTGGAAACCATTACCTTGTCATATTCATTGATTCTGAATGCAAATTTTTTCATGTTAACATCTCCTATGAATCTTATAATCTGCAGCATCTTACAATTAAACGATGGCATATTTTTCTTAATAGTATTTAAACAACAGTATGCAGGAGTCAAGGCGGTAATAAGGTAGGTTCAAAATACACAGTACCCAATGGACTAGTGAATGACCAAAGGAATTCGTGTAAGTTGACCCTTAAACAACATGGAGGGTGGAGGGCACCGACCCACCGCATCGTCAAAAATCTGCATGTAACTCGACTCCCCAAAAACTTAACTACTAGTAGCCTACTGTTGACCTGAAGCTTTATCGATAATGTAAACAGTTGATTAAATTTTGTATTTGTGTTATATAGTATATTCTTACAATAAAGTAAGCTAGAGAAAAGGTTACTAAGAAAATCATAAGGAAAATATATATTCATTAAGTGGAAGTAGATCATCATAAAGGTCTTCACCTTGTTGTCTTCACAGGCTGAAGAGGGGTTGGTCTTGCTGTCTCAGCACTGGCAGAGGCAGAAGAGGTGGCAGGTGAGGCAGGCACACTCAGTGTAGCTTTGTGAAAACACACCATAATTTCTGCCTGACTTTCTAGTTTGTTTCTCTTAAAGTTTTTATACAGTACCAGTCCTTCTTCCACCATTTGCTTAAGTTTGGGTGCCCATATAAGGGTTCATGTAGTGAAAGTCAAAAGCAGTCTTAATCAGAACGCTTCTGCAAGATTGTCTAATGTCAATCCGTTTTGGGCACTGTTTATTCTACATCTTGTTTCTCATCATATCTATCTGGTTTGGAAGCACTCATTTCCATCAAGTCATCTTCTGTTAACTCCTCTAGTGTGGTGTCTATTATCTTTTGAATTTCTTCAAGATCTATATCTTAAAACCAACTCTGCCCTTGCCCTGCCACACATTTTTGCCATACTCACAATCTTTCATGATTTCCTTGATTGGCTCTGTTGTAAATCCTGTGAAGTCATATATAACATGTAGACAGTTTTCTCCAGCAGAAATTTATTTCTTCAGGCATGATGGTTTTCACTGCCCTTTCTATAATGACAGCATTTCCAGTGGATCCTTCCCGACCTTCATGATGTTCTATCAGGGTTCTCTTTCGTGGTGTTGACAATCCTTTCCATAGACTACCGTGTGTAATGAGCCTTAAAGGTCCTTATAACCCCCGATCTAGAGGCTGAATTAGAGATGTTGTGTTTGGGAGCCAGTAGACTGCAGTAGATGCCTTCAGTGTTGAACTCATGAGTTTCTGATTGGCTGGAGAATTGTCCAATATTGAAAGAACTTTAAAAGGTGGTCTCTTACTAGAAAGGTACTTCCTGACTTCAGGGAAAAAGAATCAATGGAACCAATCCAGAAAAAAGGGTTCTCATTGTCCGGGTCTTCTTATTGTACAACCAAAAGACCAGAAGATGGTGTTTACCTTTCCCTTCAAGGCACAGGGGTTAGCAGCTTTATAGATAAGTGTAGTGTTGAATTTGCAGAAAACAGAGTTAGCCTATCCCTTCCTGCCTTAAATCCTCGTGCTTTCTTCTCTTCCTTACTAATAAATGTCCTTTGTGGCATTTTTTCTTCCCCCAGAATAGGGCATTTCTGTCTACATTAAAAACCTGTTCATGCAAATAAATATCCTTTCCCCTCAATGATTTTTTTTTTTCAAGTTCAGGGTACATGTACAGGATGTGCAGGTTTGCTACATAGGTAAATAGGTGCCATGGTGGTTTGCTGCACAGATTGTCCCATCACCTAGGTATTAAGCCCAGCACCCATCAGCTAGCTGTTCTACCTGATGCTCTCCCTCCCCCCATCTCCCAAGGGGCCTAGTGTGGGTTGTTCCCCTCCATGTGTCCACGTGTTCTTATCATTCAGCTCCCACTTATAAATGAGAACATGTGGTGCTTGGTTTTCTCTTCCTGTGTTAGTTTACTAAGGATAATGGCTTCCAACTCCATCCACGTCCCTGCAAAGGACATGATCTTGATCCTTTTTATGGCTGCATAGTATTCTACATTTTCTTTATCCAGTCTATCATTGATGGGTATTTAGGTTGATCCCATGTCTTTGCTTTCTGAATAGTGCTGCAGTGAACATATGCACACACGTAACTTTATAACAGAATGATTTATATTCCTTTGGGTATATACCCAGTAAAGGGATTGCTGAGTCAAATGGTATTTCTGCCTCTAGGTCTTGGAGGAATTGTCACACTGTCCTCCACAATGGTTGAACCAATTTGCACTCCCACCAACAATGTATAAAGTGTTCCTTTTTCTCCACAATCTCACCAAAATCGGTTGCTTTTAACAACAGCCATTCTGACTGTTACTAAAAGACAGGTATGAGATGGCATCTCATTGTGGTTTTGATTTGCATTTCTCCAGAGATCAGTGATGTTGAGCTTTTTATCATGTTTTTTGACTGCATGTACATCTTCTTTTGAAAAGTGTCTGTTCATGTCTTTTGCCCACTTTTTAATGTTTTTTTCCTTGTAAATTTGCTTAATTGTTGCCTCTTGGTGACAGGAAGCTGTTTCTCCTATTATCTTGACCTTTCTAAAGTCAAACCTCCTTCTAAACTTATCAAATCATCCTTTGCTGGCATTATATCTTCCAGGTATAGATCCTCCACCTTCCTTTTGCTTTAAGTTGTCACAGAATGACTTTTCTTTTTCTCAAGTCATAGTAGAGTCTATAAGTATGCCTTTCCTATAGCAAAATTACACCTACATAAAAGCTGAACTTACAATATGAGATCAAAAGATATTGCACAAAAAGTGCAAGGTTCTTGTACTTGCCAGTGTAGCTACAGTTATGGTTCACGAATTCCCTTTTCTTTTCTTTCCCTTTTTTTTGAGATGGAATCTTGTTCTTTCACCCAGGCTGCAGTACAGTGGCATGATCTCAGCTCACTGCAACCTCCACCTCCCGGGTTCAAGCAATTCTCCTCTCTCAGCTTTCTGAGCAGCTAGGATTACTGATGCACACCACCACTCATGGTTAATTTTTGTATTTTTTGTAGAGATGGGGTTTCACCATGTTGGCCATGCTGGTCTCGAACTCCTGACCTCAGGTGATCCACCTATCTTGGCCTTCCAAGGTGTTCCCAAGGCCAGCCTGTGAGCCACCACACCCGGCCTATCCCTTTTCTTTTTTACAGAAGTCCTTAATGCCGAATTAATTTATCTTGAAATAGTAGACAACCACAGCTGCAGACCTCAATCTACAATACATATCAAGCAATTCAGCTTTTTCTTATAATGTCATGACTTTTCTCTGCTTTTGGGGAGTACTTCCAGCATCACTAGCGGTACTTCATATGGGTCTCATGGTGTCATTCAAGGTTTACAGTATAGTGCTACACACAATGATAAAATACTCAAAAACCACAAGCGATCACTTTTTACTGTTATGCCCAGTTTACTGGAGAGACAAACTGCTCACTTGGAGATGATGAGCGTCTTGGCATTTTAAGTGGCTACTAGCAACACCTGAGTTCACCACAATAGCCACAGGAGGTAGCAACAAAATTACTGCAGTAGTACGGTATGTACTACAGTTAATTTCATGTAGTTATGATTTAATACTGCATCTTTGCTTTTTTTACATTTTTCTGGATTGAGAATTGCACCAGATACGGTCTGCTAGTGTTTATGTGCCTACATTGTGATTAACTTTTTATAACAGATTTGAATACATTTTATGGTAGTAAATGAAAAAATGGACTAGTATTTACATATATTTTACGCCTTCATACCATATCTTTTTCTTAATTTTTTTGGATATTTTAGGCTACGTAGTTCATCTGCAAGTGTTTTCAAATTGTTGCAAATTTCCAAAAAAGTTTCCAATATATTTATTGAAAAATATCAATGTGCATTTTCATTGATAATCAAGTGGAAAAATATCAAGTGGACCTATGCAGTCAAAACCCGTGTTTGTCAAGCAGAAATTATATTTTGAATCACAGTTCCTGCACTCACAGTGCCATATCTGCAACTGGTTTCAGGTAGTTATAGAAACAAACCAGTTAGTTTTCCCCCTTCCTGTTACATGATAATGGCAACATCTTCTTCTACTACATAACTATTTTCAGACTGAATTATATTAATATATGCAACGTACTTAGTTCTAGGTCTAGAAAATTCTTAAAGCCTTCAAATAGAAACTTCCATTTGTTACACTATTTATGTTGATAAGGGTCCCTTCAAATAAAACTACATACATTTTTATGTATTTTTCTCACAATCTTTCAATAAAGTATTGACAAAGAAAAAATCAATGATCCAGATATTTCTTATAGATAATTAGTTATACTGGAGAATTACTTAACCATAATTTATAAAGACACCATTTACTAAAAATGTATTTTCACCCCTTAAAAGCTGCTTAACCTTAAACAAAGTTGATTGAAAATTTCTGATACTTTAAATGCCAATAATATAAAATGTAGTTGAGTTCTAATCAATCTCTGGAAAATCAGTTGCCATATCAGAAAAAGCACAGATATGCTTTCCTAAAAGTCTCTACAGAGCTGAATTACATTCTCAACCATTAAGGTAAATCTAAAATCAATAAGATAATTGATCCAAAGGAAATATCACCATCAGTACATTGATAAATGAAAGACCAAAGTCTCGAATTTTACCAGTAAATTTTTAAAAGCATTAAATGGAAAAGAAATTTTATTTAAAAAAATGTAACTGAAGATACCACAGTAAATACTAACAACCACCAGACTCAATTTCATTAATTAGAGATTATAATGATTCCTCAAACATTTCCAGAGCCAGCATAGCACAGTAATTAAGAGCAGAGTTACTAACTATGTGACCCTGGGTAAGTAAGCTGATTTCTCTGAATTTCAGTTTCCTTATTTGTAAAACAAGAATATTAACAGCATCGATATTTAATAGGGTCATCCTAAGACTAAGAGAATACATATGATATAGTATGGTTACCATACTAGCATATAAGAAACAGTCAATAAATGTTAACTGTCATTATTATTATCTTAAGAATTTAGCATATGTTGTAAGCTGGGGGTCATTCCTCATACCCTACATAAGTGTCAATTAATCTAATAAATATTAATTTGACCTTCAAGGAAAAATAACCCAATGTGTTTGGAACAGAGTGAACAAGGGGGTGAGCGGAAAACTGGCATTAGATGAGATGGTAAGGGGCCCTGTTCATATTATTTGTAATACATATTCTGCTTCTCATTACTGTAATGAATACAGTATACCCATAACCTCTATATATCTTTATATATGCACACATACACACACACAACAAATTTTGTAAACAAGCATTTCATAGGTATCACATACAGATAAGGATATGGGAAGAAGAGAAGGAAAAACTAGATGGGGTAGACAGGAAAGAGAGAGCAAAATGGGAAGAAGGAAGAGGAGAAGAAAAAAGAAGAAAACAGGTACAGAAGATGACGGTTTTAGTTGATGAATGACCCTTGGTTCAGAAAGGGCTAGATTTGTGTACATGCTTGGTTGGCATCATGATACTGAGCACACAGGAGGTAAACGAAGCACGCTAGAAAAGGGTGAATACGAGAGCCAGGAGACTCTTACAACAGTTACTGTTTATGTCAAGACCCATATGTCCCAGGGGACCCATTTTCACATAATCTATAATTATCTCTTCGCTTTAATCGCCTTGTCATTCCTGAGGCTCTCATGGGCACTGGAAGAGGAAAAGCTCATTAACTAAACCTTTTCTCCTCTCTCCAGCCACCCATGGCTTTTAATTGCTTGGTGTGTTATTATCTAGGAGTGCAACTGGAATCATTTTCATAAGAAAGGGAGGTAGAGAGGAGGAAGGGAGCCTTAAGTCCCCAAGGTATGCACCAAAGACAAACCTTTACTTTCTCAATTATTTATGCCAGCTGAGGTTTTACAGGCTGAATAAATCCATAACTCAAGTTCATTCTGAGCAGTCAGATTCTCCAGGGGGAGTTGCCCACTTGCCTATACACACTTGTGTAGTCCTCAAAGAATAACCAGAATGTAACAAGACATATGTCATCCAATTTATCACCTATCACCAAGGTGTTAACACAATGTTGATCACAGGCAACATAGTGAAATAGGGAAATATTACACTACCACCAGCCAAACAGATGGAGGGAAGCTTTTTGGTGCTTAAAGGCAGTGGTATCATTAGGATAGTGGTGTTCCAGAATGACTTGGCCTGTTAAACGCATAAAAATTCAAATATTCAATTTTTAAAAACACAAATATGTATAACACACACTCTTGAAGCTTAAGAATCTTTAAGTAGATTTGTTAAAAACAGGCTGCAATCTAACAATGTGAAGCTTTGAATAAATAGAATTTTATAACATCTGATTTTAGAAGTAATTTACAACAAAACTATACATGTTACAGCTTTTTCTCCAATCATATCTCTTTCAGGAAAATTTTAGAGTATAATTTATGTGTGACAGGCTTTTATGCTACTTCCAAGCTAGTTCATATTTCACCAAGAATAAAAAATTAAAGCATAAAACAATCACTTTCATTCTAATTTTTATACTTATATTCTTCCATTTATAATCAGGACTAGACAGCAGCCAATGAAAAGATATTTGGGAAATATTTTCAAAATCCATTATTGTTTAAAAATGGAAACTTTATAAGTTAATGATGAAAGCATCTCTTTGAAATTCTACAGGCTTTTGCGTCTGACCACAAGCAGCGACCTCTGGTATTTTCTGCCAAAACACTTCATTTGTCTCACAGAACAACTAATCAATTCCAGAGCCCATCAATCATTTCAGTTGTATACTAGGTCTGGTCTTGCTTAGAGAAGGTCCAGATGGCTGTCTGTGTAAGTGGAATTAATAAAATTCTAATAGATTATATGACATCAAACTACAAAATATAACAGGGAGGACGAAATCTTATTGCACGGTGGTGTGGGTACTGTTCAATCTTCATTTACTATATTTTTAATTCTTGCCCTAATTTCTCAATTTATGTGCAAACTTCTAGATCAAACCTTTGAAGCATATAAGTAACCAGAAGCAATTTCTTGTATATGTAGTGAAGAATCATTTTACTCTACAAACCCCTATGCTTATTAACCAGTGCTTTTTCTGCCCATCTGCAGTATAAATGAAAAACACAGCTGATCTCAAAACTAGAGGTTACTCCCTGTTATAAGATTTGTTACTCTCTTGTTTCTGTAGTTCTGAAAATATCAGCTCTCCTTGTTTTCCATTTTCTTTTGCAAAAGCAAACAACTTGTATTTAATTATATAACCAGAATGCCATGTTATTTTAGCTCTTAACATCAGTACCTTGCTCCTCTGTAGGGACTCCCTCTGCTGAGTAACAATACTATTTATAGAAGCTAATGGTTACACAGTAACTTATTTTGCACCAGAACTGTTCCAGGATGTCTGTGTATTGACATAATCTGCTAAGTATCAAATGAGACAAGTACTATAATTATCCCCATTTTACAGGTAAGTAACTTGCCCAGGATCACACAGCTAGTAAGTGGTGGAACTAGCATTTGAATGTCAGCGGTTTGGCTCCGTAACTTTTTGTACTTAATTAGAATACCCCTACATCCCCTCAATTATATTACAGAACAATTAACTAGCTTCAGAATGAGAAACTGATGTCAGAACTCTGCGACATTAACACAGAGATCTGAACCTCTGACATTATATTGATACTTTCTATGACAGGGTGGAAAGCAGGAAGCAAGCTCAGAATTGGCCCCTGTGGCCCTTGGCTCAAGAACATTTATCTTAAAACTAAAACAAACTCATAACTCATCATCTATTATACAATACACATTCATCAGAAAAGCTGCCAAAACAATGGAACCTAAACTTAACCAAATGGATTTATTAGATACTGATTTGCCTGATCTTTACAAATGTAAAAAAAAAAAAAAAAAAAAAAAATCTGGAGTTTATATATTAAAGTATCAAAGCAAACCTTTAAAACACATTATTTTATATCCTTTTTAAAAAACAACAGTTCCATAGAAAAGAATTTTTGCTTTCATCCAAGTCTTCCATTTGATGTTTCTAAAACTCTAAAACCTACTGTCACTTTCACCTCAGTTAAACGTAATTCTGCCAAGAAATTGCAATTAACATCAATTAAAGCACAACTTTCTCTTAGAAAAATAAAACACACCAGATATATTTCACCAAAATACAAGCATAATTTGATTACATAACTTCAACAAATAACCCATTTCATTGTTGCAATTGCATTCTGACATGTAAGAAACTATAGGGACTACATCCGGCTCTTCACTGGAATAATCCAACATTTCAGTATATAAGAATTGTCGGCCGGCCGCGGTGGCTCAAGCCTGTAATCCCAGCACTTTGGGAGGCCGAGACGGGCGGATCACGAGGTCAGGAGATCGAGACCATCCTGGCTAACACGGTGTACTAAAAAATACAAAAAACTAGCCGGGCGAGGTGGCGGGCGCCTGTAGTCCCAGCTACTCGGGAGGCTGAGGCAGGAGAATGGCGTGAACCCCGGAGGCGGAGCTTGCAGCGACCTGAGATCCGGCCACTGCACTCCAGCCTGGGCGGCAGAGCGAGACTCCGTCTCAAAAAAAAAAGAATTGTAATGCCGGGCACAGCGCCTCACACCTGTAATCCCAGCACTTTGGGAGGCCAAGGTGGACGGATCACGAGGTCAAGGGATCGAGACCATCCTGGCTAACACGGTGAAACCCTGCCTCTACTAAAAATACATAAATTAGCTGGAACTACAGGCGTGATGGTGCGCGCCTGTAGTCCCAGCTACTCAGGAGGCTGACGTTGCAGTAAGCCGAGATCGTACCACTGCACTCCAGCCTAGTGACAGAGCAAGACTCTGTCTCAAAAAAAAAAAAAAAAAAAATTTTCATTATGGCCTAATTTGTTATAATGGAATTCTACTACACTATAAAAAGAACTCTCCCAATACAAGAATATGATTAGTTGCTGTAATTTTTGATCTGCTATAGTAACAAAATTACTGTGTTTGTAATAAATGGCTTTCAATGGCTTGTTCACATTCATGTTTCTTACTCTTTCTTAACAATATGCTCAGAATATGAAGATTTAGATGATATCATAAGACTGATACTTAATGAAGACTTCATTAAAAAAAGGCCAAGTCTAACCAGTTTTGCCCACAAAGGTTCATATTTCATTCAATTAATAATATTTATTAAACATACTTTCATGAAAATGCCAAAAGTAGTAGGAACATATTATTCAAAAGTGAAGAAGCTGAGAAGCACAAATATTCACAATGTTTTGTGTCATTACAGGTTCATAATAAATGTGTGTTGAATTAAAATCTCTACAAAAACAAACTATATTATTCTTTGTCATTGTTTATCATGGTCAAAATTCTAAATACTGATTTAAATCTAAGAATCACTTCATTAGCAATTGGGTGGAGGATAAAGGAAGGAAGATTAACCCTTTCAACAAAGTTTAACTCTATCTCAGGATTTCTACTCTCACTACAACTGGAGTACATTGGATTTGCTTCATGTTCTGTAGGGCTGCTGTGATCAGTCATGTCATCAGACATTTGAAAAGACACTGTATTCAGTATGTCATTTTGAAAAATACTAGAGTCTGGGAGCCCTTAAGGAAAACGGCATACAAAATAAGGATCATAATTTACAGATAAGTGATTGACATTGTTAGAAACTTAGGCAGTGATTTTTTTTTTTTTTAAAAAGGAAAGTCAAGAAACTATCTCAATTTATTTATCTAACTAGGAAAGAAAAATAGCCTATACATTTTTTATGGTTTAAGGGAAAGAAGTGAATCCGAGCCAAACTAGCAGCTCTCAGTTTTACAACAGGGCTCTTAGGCTAACTCTGCAGAAGCAATAGTCACTAAACTATCAGTTCTTCAACGGAAGCAGCTGTGGCTACCTCCCACGTTCTGAGCACTTTCACTGAAGATCTACTAAGTTTGGGGGACTTCCTCAGATAGTGAGAATGCAAAGATGGGTAAAATATGATCCTCACTATCAAAAACTAAAAGATAAAAGTATTTCTAGGTATACAGTTCAGTAGTGTTAAGTATATTCACACTGTTGTGCAATCTCCATAACTTTTTCATCTTGTAAAACTGAAACTCTGTCCCCATTAAACAATTTCCCATTTCCCCTATCCCGTAGCTCCTGGCAACCACCATTTTACTGTCTCTCTGATTTTTGAATACTTTGTTTCTGTGAGTTTGACTACTTCAAATACCTCACATAAGTATAATCACAAAGTGTTTGTGTCCTTGTGACTTGTTTGTTTCACTTAGCATAATGTCCTCAAGGTTCATACATGTTGCAACAGGTGTCAAAATTTCATTCCTTTTTAAGGCTGAATAATATTCCATTGTATATACCACAATTCGTTTATCCATTCATCAACAGATGCTTCCATCTATTGGCTACTGTATAGAATGCTCCTATGAACATGGGTGTGCAAATATGTCTTTGAGATTCTGCTTTCTTTTGGATACATATCCAGAAGCAGAACTGCTGGATCGTATGGTATTTCTATTTTAACTTTCCGAGGAAATTTCCGTTTTCCACAGTGGCTGTATCATTTTATACTCCAAAATGACTTTTAATATAGAGCAAATTAATTTTAATTAAACAAATTAAAAAAATTAAAATCTTTAAAAGAAATAGTAGTATTTTGAGGAAAATTAACACAAAAATCCTTAGCTTTAGACTGAGACACAACATCTTGTCCCACCAACTACTTGTGTGGGGAAAAGTCACTGAATGAGACAGTTGTTATTAGACACTGATGAAAAGTAATTATTATCACTTATTCAGACACTTCTCTGGCACTGATTCAGACATTTAATTGATTTTAAAGATTATACACCTAAAAAATTATTTCCTGTCATTTGTTGTCCTACTTGCAAATACCACCAAATCAGTTTCATGTTAAGAAGCAATGCTTCACAAACTGAAGATTTCAGGATTAAAAACATATAGGACATACATACACATACATAAGCACATACATACACACACACACACACACACACACAGGCATATATATTTCTATTATCAAAGATCAGAAGAGAAATTACCTGATGGTTTCTTCATGATATAGAGAACTAATAACTGGCCCACCAAAACCAGTATTTGCTTCTTTTCCTTTCTTCTCTGGTATCTGTGGGAAGGGGGAAAAAAAGCGAAAAAAAGACAAATGGGTTAAAACAGTATGTATTTAAATCAGTTACAAAATGTTATTTTCCTAAGAAAGACTAAGGATTTTACCCTCAACCATCTCTTCAAACCCTAGTAAAAATTTTAAGGTGGAACAGAAAGGCAATAAGATTCTCAGTTCATCACAGGAGTGGAATGGGTACATGCTGGCAATCTAAGGTATTCCAGTACAACCTTCTGGAGCCACCAAAAAACAATTCTCCTAGCTGACTGTGAGATGATGTTCAATGTGGCACATATGGATGCTCAGGTGAGGAAAAGAAAAACAAATCCCAGACATGAATGTGATCAGCAAAATCATATCTAGATTTATAAAATAAAAGTTCCCAAATAAGAAGCTACATTAAAGTTCAAATTTAATTATAAAAAAAAGTTTATAGATTAAAAAAAAAAAGGAAGGAGAAAAGGTAGAAGAGGGATAGGAAATGAGGTTTATATCTCAAATAAAAGAAAAAAGAACTACACAGAAATACTTTCCAAACTCAAGGATTCAATAGGTCTTGCCCCTCTATGTTCTCAAAACAAGAGTAAAATTAATTTAGCAATAAGATTCTAATTTACAAGAGTAAAATTAACTTAGTAATAAGATTCTTCTAAAATATGTAATGTGGAAGCAATGAACCTGGATAATATTGTCTGCAAGGATCAAAGTGCAACCTCTGCAAAACCCCATGTATTGACAGCTTTTAGTACAGGACATCCTGCAAAAGTCAAAACTCTGATTCCGGACAAAAATATTCCTTTAGAATCAAAATTACATTATGATTTAATTTGACTGCAAAAAGATTAGATTTACTTCAAATAAAATACAGACAATCCCTACACACGTTTTTTCAGTACATAAGAGAAGTACGAGTTTTGTTTTTTTTTTTTAATTGTTTGTTTCAGTCTATGGATCACTGGACTGAGGAAAAAGACTCCCCCCTCCCCCGGAGATAGCATATTCTACCTGTTCCTAACACTACTGGGGGGACTAAGGCTTCAAAAAACGTTGTAAAATTTTGAGGAGGTTAATCAAGTCAGTTACCAACTTGTAACAGAAACAAAGTTATAAAATCATAGACAACAACTATTAACATGATTAAATGACAAAGTATATAAAGTGTATTAGTATGATGACAGCAAACAAGAAGCACTAGGTAAATGACAGATTTCTCTGTGCTCTGAGGGCCATTTTTAGAGAATAAATGCTATGAAGAAATTCTGGGATAGATAATGTATTTCTTTATACCCAAAAAAAGTAGAGATGATTCCCCAACTTACAATGTTTCAATTTATGACATTTTTTACTTTTAATGGATTTATCAGTATGTATCCTCATTATAAGGTGAGGAACGTGTACAAAGGGAGAACTTATTTTACTTAATCCAATTATATTCCAAATACATGCTCCATTGATAGGATAAAACTAAAACATACTTGGTGCTCAAGATAACTACATAAATAAAACTAAAAACGAGAAAACTGGATACCAAAGGAAAAAAAATAGAGATAGAACCAAGTATGAAGTGGCAAGCATAGCTTCTTAAAAAATAATGACCCCTAGAAGGTAACATGGGGGAAAATCTAGGTGATATTGGGTTTGGCAATGACTTTTTACATGCAATATCAAAAGTATAATCCATGACAGGCCAGATGCAGTGGCTCACACCTATAATCCCTGCACTTTGGGAGGCTGAGGCAGGTGGATCTCTTGAGGTCAGGAGTTTGAGACCAGCCTGGCCAACATGGCAAAACACCACCTCAACTAAAAATACAAAAAACTAGCCAGGCATGGTGGTGTGTGCCTGTAGTACCAGCTACCTGGGAGGGTTAATCACAAGAATTGCTTGCAGAAGTTGGATGCAAAGTTTCAGTGAGCCAAGATCACACCACTGCACTCCAGTCTGGCAATAGAGCAAGATTCTGTCTCAAAAAATATATACATATAATCTATGAGAGAAAAAAATGATTAGTAGGTCTTTATTAAATTGAATTAAAATTGAAAATTTCTGCTCTGTGAAAAATATTGTTCAGACAATGCAATGATCAGCCATAAACTGAAAAAAAATTTGCAAAACACATATCTAATAAAGGACTGGCATCCAAAATATTCAAAGAATTCTTAAAACTCAACACTAAGAAAATAAGTTACCCAATGAAAAGTGAGTAAAAGATCTAAATAGACAACTTACCAAAGATACAGAGATAGCAAATAAGCGAGTGACAAGATGTTTAAACATCATGTCATTAAAGAAACGCAAATGAAAACAAAAATGAGAAACCACTACACACCTATTGGAACCGCTAAAATCCAATATGTCCTTAAATAGATTAATAAACAACTGATACACCCATAAAATAGGATATTATTCAGCAATACAAAGAATTGAGCTATTCTAGGTTAACTAAGAAAAAAGAAGTCAGGTAACTCAGAAATGAAAGTGAAGATATTACAATTAATGCCACAGAAATACAAAGAATCATAAGAGATAACTATGAACAATTATATGCCAAAAAACTGGATAACCTAGAAGAAACGAATAAATTCCTGGAAACATACAATCTACCATGACTGAATCATGAAGAAATTAAAAATCTGACAGACCTATCACCAAGAAAGAGACTGAATCAGTAATTAAAAAAAAAACTTTCCAACAAAGAAAAGCCCAGAACCAGATCACTTCACTGGAGAATTCTATCAAATTTAAAGAATTAACACCAATCCTCTTCAAACTTCAAAATAATTAAAGAAAAGGGAACACTTCTAACTCTTTATGAGGCCTATTCTCATATCAAAGCCAAAAATACTACAAGAAAACTAAAACCAATATCCCAGGATATTAATCAAAAAAATCAACTAAATATTAACAAACTGAATTTAACACTGTATTAAAAGGATTATACATCATGATCAAGTGGGATTTATTCCTGGAATGCAAAGATGGTTCAACACACAAAAATCAATCATATAACACAGCATATTAACACAGTGAAGGACAAAACCCACATGATCATCTCAATTGATACAGAAAAAGCATCTGACAAAATTCAACATGTGTTCATGATAAAAACACTAAATAAACTAGGAATAGAATAAAACTACCTCGACACAATAAAGGCCATATATGAAAAGGCCACAGCTACCAACATACTCAGTGGTAAAAAACTAAAAGTTTTCTTTCTAAGATCAGGAAGAAGGTAAGGATATCCATTCTCATTACTTCTTTTCAAGATGGTATCCACTCCAGAGCCATCAGACAAGAAATAAAAGGCATTTGTGGTGTTATGCTGTGTGTGTGTGTGTGTGTGTGTGTGTGT
>NW_012116433.1:1340514-1363288 GCF_000951035.1 Colobus angolensis palliatus
TCTCCTGCCTCAGCCTCCTGAGTAGCTGGGATTACAGGCGCCTGCCACCATGCCCACCTAATTTTTGTATTTTTAGTAGAGACGGGGTTTCACTGTGTGAGCCAGGATGGGATAGTCTCGATCTCCTGACCTCGTGATCCGCCCGCCTCGGCCTCCCAAAGTGCTGGGATTACAGGCTTGAGCCACCGCGCCCGGCCCCTCTCCTGCCCTCCTTTTACCTGCCCCAAGTTACACTTTCTGATTGTGGGTCACAATCCCCAGAGAGAGTCCTGCCCTATACCCTAGGGGAAGGAATACTGACATCATGAAACCCAAGAGGAATGGGTGCTGGGAGCTTGGGGATAGAGGAATACATGGAGGTCCCTGGAGGGTGGCATGCCCAGAGAGAGGTCATGAAAGCTCCATGTCCCCTCCTCCATGCCTCACCCCACACATCTCCTTGTAATCCAAAAATAAAATTCTAAGCCCTACGACCAACTGGATGAACCCCTCCTCTCAGCTAAGGTTTCTCCAAAGAAACCTGAAAAACTAGTTCAGGCCATGATGGGAAGTCGGGGTCTGGACATGCCTCATTATACTTTCCTCCCTTTGGTATTCAGGAACAACTGACCAGCATTAACATTAAAACAAAGATCTTACAACTGACAAAAAAGACTCTTTGTATCAATAAGATATCAATTCCAATCCGACTCCAGCACAGCATCACATGACAGAAAGCGGGCCCTGGATGAAATCAAAATATTTTACCCCAAAATATATTTGACATATTTTGAAAAGGCCCTGCAAAGCCATCTCTTAAAAGGGAAATTTTACATTATGTAAAGAATCCTCTTTCCTTTCCAGGCCTTTTTCTGATCCTAAAGAGATTAGCTGAGAGATCTGAAGAATCTTTTAAGGATCTGAAAAGGAAACAATTGTCATCTATTGCATCTAACAGTGGCCACCTGTGAGACTTCATCTATATAGTAAGAACCTTGGTCTCCACAAACCCTTAACTCAGATATTCCTTTCTATTGATTCCAAGCTTTTAGATAACAACTTAACTCTCAACCAACTGCCAATTAGAAAATCTTTGAATCCACCTATGACCTACATATAAGTCCCTGCTTCGAGTTGTCCTGCCTTTCCAGACCAAACAAATGTATACCTCACATGTACTAATAAACCAGGAATAGAATAAAACTACCTCAACAGGCCATAGCTGCCACTGAGCCTGCCACCAATGCCTCTAAGCAGAAGGTGGCTGTGGCACCCACAAATGCCAATCTTGGCAAAACTGAAAGGGATATCTTCACCAAGGTTTATGGATTTGGCTTAATAAAGCTTGATTTGAAAGCAAAATCTGAGAATGAAATGGAATTTACAAGCTCAGCCTCAGCCAACACTGAGACCACCAGTGACGGGCAGTCTAGAAACCAAGTACAGGTGGACTGAGTACGGCCTGACGTTTACGGAGAAATGGAACACCAACAATACACTAGGCACCGAGAGTACCGTGGAGGTTCAGTTTGCACGTGGACTGAAGCTTACCTTTGATTCATCCTTCTCACCTAACACTGGGGGAAAAAAAATGCTACAATCAACACAGGGTACAAGCGGAAGCACATTAACCTGGGCATTGCTTAGGCCTTCCATCTGGGTGCTCTGGTGCTAGGTTACGAGGCCTGGCTGGCCGGCTACCAGATGAATTTTTTTTTTTTTTTTTTTTGAGATGGGAGTCTCACTCTGTCACCCAGGTTGGACTGCAGTGGCACGATCTCGGCTCACTGCAAGCTCTGCCTCCCGGGTTGACACTGTTCTTCCTGCCTCGGCCTCCCTAGTAACTGGGACTACAGGCACCCACCACCACACTTGGCTAATTTTTTTTTTTTTTTAATTTTTAGTAGAGACACGGTTTCACCATGTTAGACAGGATGGTCACGATCTCCTGACCTCATGATCCGCCCGCCTCAGCCTCCCAAGTGCTGGGATTACAGGCGTGAGCGCACGGCCCAGATGAATTTTGAGACTGCAAAGTCCCAAGTGAACCAGAGCAACTTTGCAGTTGGCTACAAGACTGATGAATTCCAGCTTCACACTAATGTGAATGACGGGACAGAGTTTGGCAGCTCTGTTTACCAGAAGGTGAACAAGTTGGAGACCGCTGTCAATCTCACCTGGACAGCAGGAAACAGTAACATACACTTCAGAATAGCAGCCAAGTATCACACTGACCCTGACACCTGCTTCTCAGCTAAAGTGAGTAACGCCAGCCAGACAGGTTTAGGATACACTCAGACCCTAAAGCCAGGTATCAAATTGACACTGTCAGCTCTTCTGGATGGCAAGTACGTCAATGCTGGTGGCCACAAGCTTGGTTTAGGCCTGGAATTTCAAGCATAAATGAATACTGTACAATTGTTTAACTTTAAACATTCTGCAACATAGCTACCTTCAGAATTTACTGTATCTTTTAATGTTGGATGTCTCGAATGCAAGTATTGCTAAATATGTTAGACCTCCAGGTTAAAGATGATTCAGCTTTAAGATGCTACCCTTTTAGAGGTACAGAAGAAACCCATTTCCAAAAAAGGTCCTTTCAGTGGTAGACTTGGGGGTAACTTGGTGGCCCCTTTGAGATACCAGGTTTCTTTTTTATCTAGAAATGGCTGCAAGTGGAAGCTGATAATATGTAGGTACTTTGTAAATTTTATTGAGTAAATGAAACTGTGATTTCCTGAGAATCAAACCTTGGTTTCCTAACCCTAATTGATGAGAGGCTCACTGCTTGATGGTGTGTACAAACTCACCCGACTGGGATTTTTTTAGACAGATCTTCATGACCTGTTCCCAGCCCAGTTCATCATCACCTCTTTTATACCAAAACGTCTGCAGGGTGGTGTGGTCACTGTTTCTTTTGTGCCATTTTGGGGTGGAGAGGGTGGATGTGATAAAGCCAGTAATTCAGGACTTATTCCTTCTTGCGTTGTTTTTTTGCCCTTGCACCAGAGTATGAAATAGCTTTCAGGAGCTCCAGCTATAAGCTTGAAAGTGTCTGTGTGACTGTAATCACATGGTGACAATACTCAGAATCTAAATTGGACTTCTGTTGTATTCTCACCACTCAATTTGTTTTTTAGCAGTTTAATGGGTACATTTTAGAGTCTTCCATTTTGTGTGGAGTTAGATCCTCCCCTTCAAATGCTGTAATTAGTATCACTTAAAAAAACTTGAGTAAAATACTGAAACCTCAAAAACAAAAACAAAACTACCTCAACATAATGAAGGCCATATATGGAAAGGCCACACTCAGTGGTGAAAAACTGAAAGTTTTCCTTCTAAGATCAGGAACAAGGCAAGGATATCTATTCTCATCACTTCTATTCAAGATGGTATCCAGGCCAATGTTAATGCCATCATATCTCCCTAAAGGTTATAAAGTCAGTCTGTAACCCCATCAACTTGGGTACAAGTTCTCAAGACCTCCTGAGGCTGTGTCATGGGTCATGGTCTTCATATTTGGCTCAGAATAAATCTCTTCAAATACTTTACAGTTTGGCTTTTTTTCCTCAACATCTTCATCTGTATCCTTTGTAACATCCTTTATAATAAACTGGCAAATGTGTTTCCCTGAGTTCTGTGAGTAGCGTTAATTATATGCTACTTCCCCTAGCACAAAACATAAGATTTTTCTTGAATCTTTACCGTAATGTGATTCTGGGAGGTAAGACCTACCAAAGTGGAAGGCCCTACTAAGACTGTGGAGGGGCTGGGGGTGGTGGCTCGCGCCTGTAATTCCAGCACTTTGTGAGGCCGAGGTGGGCGGATTACGAGGTCAGAAGATTGAGATCATCCTCATCCTGGCTAACACGGTGAAACCCCACCTGTACTAAAAATACAAAAAAAAAATTAACTGGGTGTAGCGGTGGGCGCTGTAGTCCCAGTTACGCGGGAGGCTGAGGCAGGAGAATGGTGTGAACCCGGGAGGCAGAACTTGCAGTGAGCCGAGATCGGGCCACTGCACTCCAGCCTGGGCGACACAGAGAGACTCCATCTCAAAAGAAAAAAAAACAACAACAAAAAGAAATACTGGGGAGGAGTTTTTGACTCCCTAGTAAACACTCAGCCTCCAGCAATTCATCCATTACCAATGAATTGTTTCTACCAGTTTATGGCCCAAGCATCTTCTGTTATCTTGGTTATGATTCTCTGCATTCACCTGTCTCTCTAGTTTAGGGGATGGCAGTTTGAAATGGTACCTCAAATCTCTGATGGATCTAGAACAATCTTGGATTTTCAGTTTGGTCAGATTACTGTTACTGTTAAGGACAGGAGTGATAACTTGCATGTTCTTCACATGTTGAGGCTAAAACTGGAAGTTCAGTGATCTTTTAAAGAGATTTAAAAATTTTAGCCGGGCGCGGTGGCTCAAGCCTGTAATCCCAGCACTTTGGGAGGCCGAGACGGGCGGATCACGAGGTCAGGAGATCGAGACCATCTACTAAAAATACAAAAAACTAGCCGGGCGAGGTGGCGGGCGCCTGTAGTCCCAGCTACTCCGGAAGCTGAGGCAGGAGAATGGCGTAAGCCTGGGAGGCGGAGCTTGCAGTGAGCTGAGATCCGGCCACTGCACTCCAGCCCGGGCGACAGAGCAAGACTCCATCTCAAAAAAAAAAAAAAAAAAAATACATTCACAATATTGTGCAACCTGCTCCATCTAGTTCCACAACATATTTGTCATTTCCCCCAAAAAGCCTTGAACCCACTAAGTAGTCACTCCTCATTCCCCCATCCCCCAAACCTTTAGCCTTGAACCCACTAAGCAGTCACTCCCCATTCCCCTCTCCCCCAAAACATTGGCAACCATCGATCTGCTTTCTGTCTCTATGGATTTAACCATTCTGGATATTTCATATAAATTGAATCATACACTATGTAATCTTTTATGTCTGCCCTCTTTCACTTGGTTTAATGTTTTCAAGGCTCATCTATATTATAGCATGTATTGGTTCTTCATTCCTTTTTATGATTAATAGTCTATTTTATGTATATTCCAATACCAAATTTTCCTTATCCACTCATCAGTTAATGGACATTTGGGTTGTTTGCACGTTTGGCTATTGCGAATAGTCCTGCTATGATCATTTGTATACAGGTATTTGAGTACCAAATTACCCAGCAATTCCACTCCTGTATATACCCAAAAAAACTGGTAATTCTATTTTTAACTTTTTGAGGAATCACCAAACTGTCTTTCATGGCAGCTGCACCATTGTACAGTCCTAGCAGCAATCTAAGACAGTTTCAATGTCTCTACATCCCTGCCAAAACTTGTTATTATCTTTTTTGTGTGTGGACAACCTACTGGGTATGAAGCAGTATTTTGTTGTGGCTTGAAATACCATACTCGACTTTCAAAATCACAATGAAATACCACTCAAAAGACTAACTCAGGTTGTTATACACCATTCTCTTTTGAGAAATGTCTATTTAAGTTCTTTGACAATTTGTTAGTTGGGTTGTCTTTCTGTTGTTGAGTTGTAAGAGTTACTTACATATTTTGAATAGCAGACCCTTATTCAATATATGATTTGCAAAAATTTCCTGTTTTACTTTCTTGGTAGTGTCCTTTGAAGCACAGAAGTTTTTAACATTGATGAAGTCCTATTTACTTATCTTTTCTTTTGTTGCTTGAGCTTTTCCTGCCTTATGTAAGAATCCATGGCCAAATCCAAGATTATTAAGACACACCTCTATGTTTTATTCAAAGACTCAGAGTTTTTTTTTTTAGACTGAGTCCTGCTCTATCACCCGGGCTAGAGTACAGTGGCACAATCTCAGCTCACTGCAACCTCCACCTCCCGGGTTCAAGCAACTCTCCTGCCTCAGCCTCCTGAGTAGCTGGGATTACAGGCGCCTGCCACCATGCCCACCTAATTTTTGTATTTTTAGTAGAGATAGGGTTTCATCATGTTGTCCAGGCTGGTCTCGAACTCCTGACCTCAGATGATTCACCCACCTTGGTGTCCCAAAGTGCTAGGATTACAGGCATGAGCCAAAGCACCCGGCCAAGACTCAGAGTTTTAACTCAGTTAGGTCATTGATCCATTTTTAGTTAATCTTTGTATATATGTCAAGATAGGAATGTACCTTCATTCTTTTGCATATGGATATCCAGCTGTTCCAGGATCATTTGTTGAAGAGATTATTTTCTTCCCCATTGAATGGTCCTGTTGAAAATCAACTGACCTTAAACTTGAGAGTTCATTTCTGCACTCTCAATTCTTTTCCATATGCCTATCATTTTCCAGTACCATACTGTTGTAATTACTGTAGCTTTATAGTAAATTTTGAAGTTGCAAAGTTTGAATCCTCTAGTTTTGCTCTTTTCAATACTTTTGACTATTTGGGGCCCTTTGCAATTCCATATAAATCAGATTGACTTGGACAGTGCTGCCATCTAAATAAAATTAAATCTTCCAATCCATGAACACAATATGAATTTCCATTAACTTAGGTCTTCTTTAATTTCTTTCAGCAATATAGTTTTCAGTATAAAATCTTTCACATCCTTGGTTAAAATTCCCAGGGTTTTTTCTTCTTCTGAAGGCTACTGTAAATGGAATATTTTTGTTTGTTTCCATTTCAGAGTATCCGCTGACGGTCTAAAGAACACAGTGATTTTTGCATGCTGATCTTATGATCTTATATCTTGCAAGTTTGCTGAATTAATATCTTAACTCTAGCAGTGTCTTTGTGGATTCCCTGGATTTTCTATATACTGTATAGGATCATGTCACTGATAAACATTTTTATTTCCTCCTTTCCAATTTGGATGCTGTTTCTTTATTTTTCTTGTCTAATTGCTCTGGCTAGAATTTATGTATACAATGTTGAACAGGAGTGGTGAAAGCAAACATCCTTGTCTTATTCCTGATCTACCTCTGGGTTTTTCATAAATACCTATTATGTTAAGTAAAGTTTACCTTCATTTTTGAAAGCTATTATATCTTAACTGAGTAGAGAATTACAGGTTGATCATCTTTTCCTTTTGTTGTCAACCTATTGACTTCAGACTTCTGAAAAGTCTGCTGTAGTTCTACCTTTGTTTATCTTTATGTTTTCTGTCTGCTTTTTTCTCTTTTTCACTGGCTTTCAACAGTTTGATATGTATTGTATGGCTTCATTACATTTCTTCCGCACAGGGTTCATCGAGCTTCTTGGATCTATGGGTTTATGGAAGTGACTCTCAACTGGGGACAGTTTTTTTTTTTTGCCATCTCCATCCACAGATATTTGGCATGTCTGGGGCAATTTTTTAGCTGTCACACTATGCAATGCTATTGACATCTAGTGAATAGAGACCAGAGTTGCTGCTTAATGTCCCACAATGTACAGGATACCCTCCATAATGAAGAGTTTTCTGGCCCAGAATATCAATGGGGCAAAGATTGAAAAACTGTGGTTTACAGTTTATCAACTGTTTGAAATTTCAGTCATTATTAACTAAATTTTGCTTCTGTCTTCTCTCACATTTTTTCTCCTTTCTGGGTCTCCAATTACAAAAATGCTACATTGCTTTATATTTTCCCACAGCTCATTGAAGTTCTGTTCTTTTTTTGTTCAGTCTTTTTATGCTCTGTGCTTCATTTTGATTAGTTTCACTTGCTCCATTTTCGAGCTTCAAGTTCACTGATCTTATGTAATGTCTAATGTGCTGTTAATCATATCCAGTATTTTTTTTACTTCAGATATATTTTTCCATATCTAAAAGTTCCATTTGGATATTTTTGTATCCTCCATTTCTCTCTACATATGTTTTCCTCTACTTTCTTGAATATATAGTATATGTTTGTAAAATAAGTGTTTTCATGTCCTTGTCTCTTATTGTATCATCTTTATCATTTCCACCATCTACTTTTATTGACAGGTTTTTCTCCTGGGTCATATTTTCCTGCCCCCTCCTTTTTTTTTTTTTTTCTTTTTGGCAAGTTTTAAAGACTTTTACTGTAAGCAAGGCATTGTAATAAATTTCACATTCTTGCTTGCTGGATTTTGTTGTGTTCCTTTAAATTATGTTGGACTTTGTTTTGGCATGCATTAAGTTACCTGGAATCAGTCTGATCCTTTTGAGGCTCAATTTTAAGCAGTGCTAAGGCAAGGACAAAGTAGCCTTTGATATAGCATTTAATTTAGCACAGCTACTGAAGTGAAACCCTTCTGAGGCCTGTACCATATACCCCACATATTACATTTTCATTCTACTCCTAACCTGGTAGGAAACAAAATATTCTCAGTCCTATGTCAGCTCCAGAAATTGGCCTACTGCTTTCTTACGTTTCTTTCCCCGGCCTCTTATACATGCATAGATTAGTGTTCAGCCAAAGGGACCCCTCTGCAGATCTCTGGAACTGTCAATAAAGGATCATCCTCTCTGGTATTCTGCCCTGCAAATTCTAGTTCAAACTGGTGAGACTGCCAGGCCATTTTGGGTTCTCCCTCCTTGCAGCCTGGAAAATGCTGCCAGGTAATAAATAAATGAATGCACCTGTAAGGCACAGCTTGTTTTGTTGTTTTTTAGATGAAGTCTCACTCTGTCGCCCAGGCTGGAGTGCAGTGGCGCAATCTTGGCTCCCTGAAAGCTCCGCCTCCTGGGTTCATGCCATTCTCCCACCTCAGCCGGGACAACAGGCGTCCGCCACCATGTCTGGCTAATTTTGTGTGGGTGTGTGTGTTTTTAGTAGAGAGGGGGTTTCACCGTGTTAGTCAGGATGGTCTTGATCTCCTGACCTCGTGATCTGCCTGCCTCGGCCTCCCAAAGTGCTGGGACTACAGGCGTGAGCCACCGTGCCCGGCAGTTTCCCTTCTTTTGGAACTTTACACTACCTATAATACAATGTCTGAAGATTACTGTCTCATCCAGTAATTTTAGCCAAGCGTCTGGCTTTCTTCTTGTTTCTGGCAAAAGGGTAAATCTCGTCCCTGTTACTCCACCATTCCCAGGAACATAAGTCCTACAAACATTAATTTTAAACCCAGCATAATATTCCATGAGGTAATGTAATATAATTTACTTAACCATTATCTAACAGTTGTATATTAGGTTATTTTCACTTTTTCACTCATAAACAGACATAATGAATATTTTTAAATATAAGAAATAAAGTACTTTTAGGCCACTGCACTCCAGTCTGGGTGACAGAGTGAAATTCCATCTCTCAAAAAACAAAAAACAAAAAAAAAAAAGAAAGAAAGAAAGTACTTTTAATTAAAATCCTTAGAAAAAAAAAATGACCCCAAAATTTGATTATGGTATATTCTAAATACATTCCCCTTTCCTAGGATTAGTTCCTCCTTCTAATGCAACTGCACAAATACACATGTTAGAATGCTAGTCACAATGTTTTGTGGGGAAATAAAAAGATTATTATCTCAGCCAGAAATAATATTTTAAAAATAACTTGCCATTATCAGATTGAATCCAGAATAAAGATGCCAAAGATGCGTTAGTTTTCCTTTCTATACATTTCATCTACCAGAGTGGGTAAACTTTGGCTACTTTACCCTCTTGATTTCCACTCCAGTGAAATTTCTCTCATACAGGCTTAGAAGTTTATTCCATTTCTCTCTACTCAAAATCCATTAAGTCGCTTTTATGTTGCATCAGCAATTAAACAGAGCTCAATTTGGCAGCCAACAGGATAAAATTTGCCAATTCTTATATTGCCTGAGACTCTATTAGCTGAGAAACTAAAATCCTCCTTCACTCAAAAGGGAAAGGGTAAGTTGCTGGCTAAATCTTTATCACTTGATTCAGACTCCACCTTAGTCAGTTTTAGAGTCAAGATTTAAAGCCTTGTGAAACTTTTTCTTCTATTCCTAAGATTATTATTCCTAAGGCTAATCTTTGCAAAGAGGTTTCTTGCTTCTGTGTGCTACCTTTTTTGGATTTGTTTTACTGGTTTGTTTAATTCATATAAAGTCTAACTGTAGAACTCTGGGAAAATTAATCAACTTCTTTGCCTCAGTTTCCTCATTTGTAAAAATGGGAATAACAGTCCCTATTTCATACCTATTTATATGTATACATAAATAGAACAATATCAGTGCAAAGTGGCCATTTTGTAAGTGTTAGTTAATACAATAATTATTATTGCCCAAAACATAGCCATTTCTCCAAAGTAGAAGTGTTTCAGCAATATAGATACAAGATGTTGTGATATGGGGACTTAAAATATTGACCTATGGTCTTTACCTAATAGCACTAAACTTCTGATTCTTTTGATAATACAACAACAAATCCCCCAAACAAAACAATCGTAAAAACTCTAACATACCTCGTTATAAGAAAAAGAGAAAGAAAGCTAGTACTTAATGAATATCTTCCATGTGCTTATATTATCCAATTTCCACTTCAAAATGAGTCTATAAAGCTGGCATTATCACTGTATTTTATTTAATCTAAGATATCCTCAATTATAAGAAGCACCATTATTTTCTGTAATGTTCAGAAAGAAAAAACATAACCAATTAAATATAATACACTATCTAAGACTCACGAAGATTTCAAAAATGTTAAAAACTGAATAAATATCTGCCTTAGATTTGGCCAGGTGCAGTGGTTCATGCCTTTCATTCCAGTACTTTGAAAGGCTGAGGGAGGAGGATCACTTGAGCTCAAGAGTTCAAAACCAGCCTGGACAATATGGTGAGACCCTGTCTCTACAAAAGGGGAAAAAAAAAAAAAGATTTGATGAAATATAAGTAAATATTTATTTTACAGATTCAAAAACTGAAAAGAAGTGAAGTACCCAATGTCAC
This sequence comes from Colobus angolensis palliatus, assembly GCF_000951035.1. NCBI lineage: Eukaryota > Metazoa > Chordata > Mammalia > Primates > Cercopithecidae > Colobus > Colobus angolensis. The sequence goes on from NW_012116433.1 coordinate 1,351,315, forward strand.
ATAAGTGGCAGAATTGGGATTCACAACAAGATCCTTTGATATTCCAAAGCCTGTGTTCTTTCTATTAAATTAAATTATATTACTTCTCCAAGCTATTTTGGAAACCATTATTACACACTGACAATATTCTAAATTAAAATTTTGTCTGTGTCTTAAGTGTACTTTTTTTGTGTGTTTTGTTTTGAGATGGGGTCTCATTCTGTCACCCAGGCTGCAGTGCAGTGGGTGATCTTGGCTCAATCAACTTCTGCCTCCCAGGCTCAAGGGATCCCCTCCCGCCTCAGCCTCCCAAGTAGCTGGGACCACAGGCAAGCGCCACCACTCCCAGATAATTTTTTTTTTTGTTTTGCATTTTTGGTAGAGATGGGGTTTTACCATGCTGCCCAGGCTGGTCTTGAACTCTTGGGCTCAAGCAATCTATCCACCTCAGCCTTCTTTTTTTTTTTTTTTTTTTCAGACGGAGTCTCGCTCTGTCGCCCAGGCTGGAGTGCAGTGGCCGGATCTCAGCTCACTGCAAGCTCCGCCTCCCAGGCTTACGCCATTCTCCTGCCTCAGCCTCCCGAGTAGCTGGGACTACAGGCGCCCGCCACCTCGCCCGGCTAGTTTTTTGTATTTTTTAGTAGAGACGGAGTTTCACCGGGTTAGCCAGGATGGTCTCGATCTCCTGACCTTGTGATCCGCCCGTCTCGGCCTCCCAAAGTGCTGGGATTACAGGCTTGAGCCACCGCGTCCGGCCTACCTCAGCCTTCTTAAGTGCTGAGATTACAGGTGTGAGCCACCACACCCCACCTTAAGTGTACTTTTTAAATGTTTACATAAAGTACTCCATTTATTCAAAGAGAAAACTTTAAAATAAACATTTGGAAGCAAAATTATTCTGATAAATTATGCACAATTTAGTCGACAGATTAATACTATCATTCTAAACCCTTAAAAGAGGAACACTTTTCTGATAATCCTTTTGAAATACTAAATTTTTTTTCCTGAAACATGAATAGCTATTCAGTTCAACATAGAAAAGTAACAATATTGATTTCATCTCATCTACCATTTGTCACACCGTTGAAAAGAAAACTTACCATGAAAATATTGTTAGTTGCTACTTATAACAGTAATATTTATATAATTTTTCAAGGGGAAATCCATAAACGTATGTTTTTAACTTGTTTCTCTTAAAATTACAAACACTCAGCAGTATTTTAAAAAATCATCTCCTAAAACCTTTAAAAAACAGACATTTAGCCAGGCGCAGTCTCATGTCTGTAATCCTAGCACTTTGGGAGGCAGAGGTGGGAGGATTACCTGAGGTTAGGAGTTTGAGACCAGCCTGGCCAACATGGTAAAACCCCATCTCTACTAAAAATGCAAAAATTAGCCAGGCATGGTTGTGCATGTCTGTAATCCCAGCTACTTGGGAGGCTCAAGCAGAACTGCTTGAACCCAGGAGGGAGAGGTTGTAGTGAGCTGAGATCACCGCCAGCACTCCAGCCTGGGTGACAGAGTGAGATTCTGTCTCAAAACAAACAAAAAAACCCAGACATTTATAAAAATGCCAATTCTCTAGAAATGTTGCATAAATGCTTAAATTAGCATTGGAAAATAATTTTAAATAAAAGCAATGAGAACAGAAATGATATGAACAAGTATTTTATCCAATCCTCCAAATTTCAGCCTTTCCTAATATTTTTTGTACATATACTACATACACTAGCTAACACGTTTTAAAGATTAAAAGACTGAAGAATTTTTTTTTTTAACTAAACACTTTACACCACAAAAATATGAGATAATTTTTACACATAATTAATATGGTCAACAGAACTCCAAAGATTCCCTTATAGTGCACAAAGTAAATGTCATCACTTTGTAACAACAAACCAAAAACAGGAAATTGCTTTCTACCACCCCACAACAGAATTTAAGAATAAATATTATATTGCTCTTGTTGATTTCTTGGCTTTTGTCAATTGTCTTGGTTCCAGCACACTTTAAGGTGTAATATGTAAGTCATTTATATTTGTTAGTATTTTTACTCAATTTAATACTGTTTTAAAATGGCTATCATGGAAAATTACCTTCAGGTTATTATGACTAATTTTCTAGAAATGTAACGCTGATCAAAATTTAAATTTTCTTTAGAAAATTATCCTAAATACAGTATTTATCATAGCTGTTCAGAAATTATAACTTTTCTTAGATTTTAAACACCAAAGGAAATCACAAAACATCAAAAGATTCAAATATTAAAACCAGCATTTCTGTAATAATGTCTCAAAAATAAACAGGAAAAGAAGGAACTGTATTTTAATTAAGCAAAACAAAGGGTTAATATTTCTATAATATATCCAAATGACCTCATGTGTTAAAAAAAAAAAAAAAATTTAAGACCCAATGGATAAACAGACCATGATTATAAGTAGACAACAGTTAGATACTTGAAGTTACCCACAGGTTTAGGGTTCTACTCACATACACCAATACTTGGGAAAATGTTTAACATCTCTTAATAATTTGCAAAATGCAAATTAAAGCAATAATGAACAATGAATTTTTAACTAGTTATATTAGAATAAATAAGGTAGTAAAATTACAGCGAAACAGGTACTAATAAGTGAATGGCCCTAATGGCCTTGTAAAATGATATTAGTCTTTTGGAAAGTATATGGCAATCCTACCAAGACCCATAAAAATATTAAGCACATATTAATTATTTTCACAATATAACTTCTGGATATTATAAGAAAAACATACAATCCTTAACTATTACAACTTGCTATGAGATTCAACAACAATCCTTTTTGTTGGTCATCTTTACCTAAATTTAATGTTTTTAAATTTTTAAGAGAGAAACATAGGTCAGGATAGATTTTTAGATCTCTATCTCCCTTTTCTATTGTTTTCATGAAGTGGTAAAAATGTTGGCCCCTAGGACACTTAGCTCTTGCCCCCTCTGGTTCTTCTTTTTCCTTTTGTCTTTATTGTCCTTGTTGTCCTTGTTTTATTGTACTTGTTGTCCTACTTGATTTTGATTAAATTCCCTGTGGACTGCTCTTAGTATGAAGCTTTATACTGGAAGAAAGTTTTGGCTAATTTTAGCTTAGAGCGCAGACAGCTCTAGAGAACCTTACCATGAACATCTTATACTCAGCCATGAATTGAAGTGCATAAAAACCCCTTTTAGCTTTACCTGTTGGCTATTTTAGAAATCTGCCATTCTCAGGACAGTAAGGTACTCTACTGCTTCCTTCTAAAGAGATGACATGCCAGTGTCACACAAATCTTTTTTTTTCTTTCATTTTTTAAAAAATACAAATTTGGCAGCTGTTGGCGGTTTGTCCCTATTTTCTCTAATCAATTAATTTTGTTACAGATACTGCTCAAGAGCTTTTGATTATGCTATCCTAGTTATTCTGTTAAGGAAACAGGACGATTCAAAAACTATGCTACAGCCACTACCATCTTCCCAGAATTCCAAATACCATAAATAATTTTCAATGTAACACATGAATAGGAATACACAAATAGATATGTATTGCTAAAGTAGGTATGTTTCCATTCCATTCTCTCTTTTCCATTATTTTTGCCTCCATGCAACTATCTTAGTTGCATGATTTCATGAAAGAGAGATTTAGAGACCGACAACACAAGTTCAGTAAACATCAGTTATTTGTGGCTTACCAAAGTATGAATACTATCTCAACATTTTAATTGCTTCCCAAATTGTGAATCCCAACTTCTAAAAGCAGAATTCTCAAAACCTTATGTCTTAGACTTCCTTGAAGCTATAATGTGCAGGCCCATTATCTACATTCCATCAACTAAATGTGCAAGCAAGCCATATGGATATAAAATGGAGCAACATATCACTGACTTACAACTCATAATTTTTATCTTTTTTTTTTGAGAGTTTCCTCTGTTACCCAGGCTGGAGTTCAGTGGTGTGATCTCAGCTCACTGTAACCTCCGCCACAGGTTCAAGTGATTCTCCTGCCTCAGCCTCCTGAGTGGCTGGGATTACAGGTGCCCGCCACCATGCCCGGCTAATTTTTGGATTTTCAGTAGCAACAGGGCTTCACCATGTTGGCCAGGCTGGTCTTGAACTCCTGACCTAAAGTGATCCGCCCGTCTCAGCCTCCCAAAGTGTGGGATTACAGCATGAGCCACTGCACCCGGCCCAACTCACACTTCCTAATTCACAGTCCAAAATTTGGTTGATGCGGTCCCATCAACAAAAGTAGTGTTAGTTATAAGCAAGATTTAAGTAATTAAATCAAATTTATATGAATCTATATGCTAAGTACATAGGAGAACATTAACTAATGCCATCAGAAATTCACATGTAGAAATCAATGTCATCATATTGATGGATAGCACATGAAATACACTATTGCTTTGTAATTACTACTATGAAGTCATCATGTACAAACTTGTGGGCTGAAAACATTGACCAAATATGCAAAAATTAAAATTGAGTTTGATATTTGCCATAGGCTTTTTGTAGATATTCTTTATCAGATTAAGAAACTTCCCTTCTATTAAAAGCTGTTAAGAGGTTTTTATCATGACTGACCACTGAGTTTTGTCAAATCTTTTTCCCCTCTGTTAAAATGATTATTTTTTTCTCTTTTTCTCTGTTAATATGACACATTACACTGCTTTTCCAAAATTAAACCATCCTTACATTCCTGGAATTAATCCTACTTCATCATGACATACTATTCTTTTTATATGTTGAGGAATTGGATTTGCTAAGGGTTTTTTCCCCACATATTTTAATGAGTAAATTGACCAACTAACCTCTTTTGTATCATTCTTTTTTTCTCACTTATTTTTCAAAGCAACTTCTACGAAGTGAATATTATTATCCATATCTGTTATTTATTGATAGGACAGTGCTATATAACAAATACCCCATAAATCTCAGTACATAAAACATTCACATTTATTTAGCTCATCAGTCTGTAGGGGTCTAGCTGATCTGGGCTGGACTGGGCTGATCTCAGTGGTCCAGTTCATAAATCTCTTTTTCTGTATCATTCTTACCAGACTCTAGTGTCAAGATTATTCTGGCCTTAAAGAAGAACTGAGAAGTGTTCCCTTTTTTTCCGTTTTTCAAAAGAGTTTGTATATGATTAGTGTTACTTCTTCTTTAAACAATTGGAAGAATGTACCAGTGAAGCTATCTGGAACTGATACTTTCCATGCAGAAATTTAAAATTAAAGATTCAATTTCTTTAATAGATACAGGACTATTCAGATTTTGTTTCCTATTCTGTCAGCTTTGGCAAATTGTATTTTATTGAGAAAAATTTTTTTGATTCTTTAAGATACATGGCGATGTCCCTTTTTCATTCTTGATATTGGTTTGTCTTTTTTTCTCTTCTTTATTGATCTTGCTAGGATTTTACTAATCTTTTCAAAGCATCAACTTTCAGCTTTGATGATTTTTCTCCAGTATACATCTGTTAACTATTTCATTGGCTTTTCTTATCTTTATATTTCCTTCTATTTCCTTTAAATTTGACTTTTTTTCTTTTTATAGCTTCTCGAGATGGACTCGACACATTACGTCCTCTAGGGAATTCCAAACTATTCAAGAAGAAACTTATTGAAGACAAATAACCAGAAATATTCTTTCCATGGATTCTCCAGCTCCTCACTTGAAAAAAGGAGAAATGTGTTCTTGTTTCATCGAACAAGAAGTTCTCAAATGGGAAAGAGAGGTTCAAAATGAAACTTTCCTTAGCTTGTAAGAAGTTTTTTCCTCTTATTTAGATACAAGCTAATAACATTTTATCTCAAGGATGCAATATGTAGGACATGAAGAGATAAATAATTTTCTCAGACAGTATATTTTAGATTCCCTACAATAACCAAAAAGCATCTTAGGGAACTATCTCTGGCCTTTTAAACATTGCAGAGTAACTTCAAGGAGGAATGAACAGGAATTTTTTCTTCCAGTTATCTGAGTAATTCATTCCCTTGCCAATTTAAAGTGCTTATTTAAATGTTTATCCTCTCAATACAGCCTACGCTAGTCACCCTATTTAAAATTATAAACCAATAATACCCCCTCATTCTACGCTCACAATCTCCCAGAACTTCCAGTGGTAGAATAAGCTCCATAAGGGTAAGAAATGTCTGCTTTTGCTTACTGATGTATCCTAGAGATAAACAGTGCCTGGCACATGGTAAGAACTTAATAATTATTTGCTTAATGTATGAATAAATGGATAAGAAAAATAAGGCATAACTTCAAATAAAGTGGGTTTTCATATGAAAGTAAAGTTTAAGAATGAATTTTAGAATAAGACAGATTGTGTTCAAACCTGCCTCTGCCACTTATTAGCTGTTTAACTTAAGACCAAATTATTAGCTTTCCTAAGGTTTGGTTTTCTTATGCAGAAAATGCAGATAATTATAGTATCTGCTTTATAGGGTCATGGTGAGGACTAAATAGAATAATGTATCTCACATACTTAGCACAGTGCACGGCACATAGTAAGAATGCTGTATGTAACCTAATGATTATTTTTATTATTACTGAGTGCCTTAGTGAAAGGCATGTATAAATGGATCCATATCAATCTCCACTAAAGTTTCTAGTGGCAACGTCAGTCTCTGACACTGTTCTATAGACCGACTCAAGGTACAAAAAATCACGCTAATCTGCTACTATAAAGACACATGCACACGTATGCTTATTGTGGCACTATTCACAATAGGAAAAACTTAGAACCAACCCAAATGTTCATCAATGATAGATTAAGAAAATGTGGCACATATACACCATGGAATACTATGCAACCATAAAAAAGGAAGAGTTCATGTCCTTTGTAGGGACATGAATGAAGCTGGAAACCATCATCACAAGGACAGAAAACCAAACACTGCATGTTCTCACTCATAGGTGGGAACTGAACAATGAGAACACTTGGACACAGGGCGGGGAACATCACACACGGGCCTGTCATAGGGTGGGGGAGAGGAGGAGAGATAGCATTAGGAGAAATACCTAATATAAATGACAAGTTAATAGGTGCAGCAAACCAACAAGGCACATGTATACCTATGTAACAAACCTGCACGTTGTGCACATGTACCCTAGAACTTAAATTTAAAAAAAAAAAAAACAAACTTAAAAAAAGTATGCTAATCTAATTTCCAGATGACAGGGTCAATGAAAGACAGCTCACACACTAGATGTCACATTCAGAATCCCCCCACCCAAAAGTCTTAAATGTGGGAATAAGATGTTGGATAAAATAAAATGAAATTTAATATGGGTACACATAAGTACTGACCTTAATACAGAACACACATTGCATAACAGAATGCATAAAAAAGACAGGATTTTAGGTCACTGAAAGTTAAAGAAGAATTAACATTGTAATGTGGTTGCAAGAAGTGTTAAGGTAATTTTAAGCCACAATCAGTGCAAGTATAGTGTTCCAAAGAGAGAAAACTTCTATTCGGCAGTAGTCACACTACGTCTAAAATAGTCTGTTCAATTCCAAAGGCCATACTCTAAAAGAGGTGTTGAGAAACTGAAATTTGTTCACACAAGAATGACTGGGAAGGTAGTGGGACTTGATAATGAAGAAGATGAAGGACAATTTTAGAAATTATAAATATTTGGCCTGAAGATGAGGAGACTTAAAAGCTGTCATAAAACTTCTGAAAGACTCGGCCGGGCGCGGTGGCCCACGCCTGTAATTCCAGCACTTTAGGAGGCCGAAGCGGGTAGATCACAAGGTCAGGAGATCGAGACCATCCTGGCTGGCTAACACGGTGAAACCCCATCTCTACTAAAAAATAGAAAAAAATTAGCCGGGCGTAGTGGCAGGCACCTGTAGGCTGAGGCAGGAGAATGGCATGAACCCAGGAGGCAGAGCTTGCAGTGAGCTGAGATTGTGCCACTGCGCACCAGCCAGGGCAACAGAGTGAGACTCCAAACCAAAAACAAAAACAAAAACAAACAAACAAAAAACTTATGAAAGACTCTTATGTAAAGAATCAAACAGTCTATGTGGGCCTAAAAAGCAAAAATATAACAGATTAGAAAACAACAACAGTACCAAAACAGTGAAATAAATTTTGGCTTAATATAAAAAGAAGCTTCTAACAACTGGAGTTCTTCAAAAATTGGGCCAATTTCTTCACAAATAGTAAATTTCCCATCATTAGGACTCTTCCAATAGAAGCTAAAAGACTTATGCTAGAATCATCTAGAGAAAGAAAATTAGTCTAAATAACCAACAAATTCATTCTAATAATGAGATTACAAGCTTACAACAAAAGAAGAAAGAGAAATATAACTTAAAAAAGATACACAAATGGTCAATGTGTACATTAAAAGGTGGTCAATATCATCAGTCATCAGGGAAATGTGAATTGAAATCACAGTAAGATACCACTTCACACCCACTAGGATGGCTATAATCAAAAAGACAGAAAACAAATTAGAACCCTCATACACTGTTGACAGGACTGTAAAATGTTGTAGCCATTTTAGAAGACAGTCCAATGGTTCTTCAAAGTTAAACACAGAAGTACCATTTGATCCAGCAATTCCGCTCCTGGATATATGTCCATTAGAAATAAAGATGTATGTACACACAAAAACTTGCACACAAATGTTCACAGCAACATTATTCAAAATAGCCAAAAGGTGGAAAGAACCCAAATGTTCAAAAAAAGATGAATGGAAAAACAAAATGTGGCATATCCATACAATAGAATATTATTCATCCATAAAAAGGAATGAAGTATTGACACACGCTACAATGTCAAAGAATACCCTGAAAACATACTAATAAAAAAAGTCAGTCACAAAAGACTACATGTTATATTATTCCATTTGAAACCAGAATAGGCAAATCTATAGAAAGAGAAACTACATTAATGGTTGCTTAGGGCTGAGGGAAATGAGATTGAAACTAAGAGCTAAAGGGTATGGAGTTTCTTTTTGAAGGGATGAAAATGTTCTAAGATGAATTGTAATGATGGTTGAACAACTTCATGAATATACTAAAAACCACTGAATTGTACACTTAAATGGGAGAACATAGTGGGTGAATTTTAATGTGTTAATTTAAAAAGCAGAGAAAAATGAAAAAATGTGCTCAGTAAACTACATTTAAAGAAACTAGGAAACACTATACTTTCAGGGATCATTTCTATCTGAACAACCTGCTCCTGAATGACTACTGTGTAAATAATGAAATTAAGGCAGAAATAGATAAGTTCTTTGAAATCAATGAGGACAAAGACACAACATACCAGAATCAAGAGGACACAGATAAAGCAGTGTTTAGAGGGAAATTTATACCACTAAATGCCCACAGGAGAAAGTGGGAAAGACCTAAAATCGACACCCTAACATCACAATTAAAACAACTACACGGGTGGCTCAGACCTGTAATCAATCCCAGCACTTTGGGAGGCCGACGTGGGTGAATCAAGAGGTCAGGAGACTGAGATCAGCCTGGCCAACATAGTGAAACCTCATCTCTACTAAAAATACAAAAATTAGCCGGGCATGGTGGCACGTGCCAGTAGTTCCAGCTACTCGGGAGGCTGAGGCAGGAGAATCACTTGAATCTAGGAGACAGAGGTTGTGGTGAGCCGAGATCATGCCACTCCACTCCAGCCTGGGCAACAGAGAGACTCCATCTCAAAAAAAAATTAGTAATAGTAATAATAATAATAAAAACAACTAGAGAAGCAAGAGCAAAGAAATTCAAAAGCTAGCAGAAGACAAGAAATAACTAAGATCAGAGCAGAACTGAAGGAGATAGAGACATGAAAAATCCTTCAAAAAAAATGAATACAGGAGCTGGTTTTTTGAAAAGATTAACAAAACAGATAGACTGCTAGCAAGACTAACAAAGAAGAAAAGAGAGAAGAATCAAATAGACGCAATAAAAAATGATAAAGGGGGTATCACCACTGATTCCATAGAACTACAACCTACTATCAGAGAATACTATAAACACCTCTACGCAAATAAACTAGAAAATCTAGAAGAAATGGATAAATTCCTGGACACTTATACCCTCCCAAGACTAAATCAGGAAGAAGTTGCATCCCTGAATAGACTAATAATAAGTTCTGAAATTGAGGCAGTAATTAATAGCCTACCAACCAAAAAAAGCCCAGAACCAGACAGATTCACAGCCGAAATCTACCAGAGGTACAAATAGGAGCTGGTACCACTCCTGAAACTATTCCAAACAACAGAAAAAGAGGGAAACCTCTGTAACTCATTTTATGAGGCCAGCATCATCCTGATACCAAAACCTGGCAGAGACACAACAAAAAAAGAGAATTTTAGACCAATATCCCTCATCAATATTGATGCAAAAATCCTCAGTAAAATACAGGCAAACCGAATCCAACAGCACATCAAAAAGCTTACCCACCACGATCAAGTTGGCTTCATCCCTGGGATGCAAGGCTGGCTCAACATACACAAATCAATAAATGCATTTCATCACATAAACAGAACAAATGACAAAAACCACATGATTATCTCAACAGATGCAAAAAAAAGACTTTCAATAAAATTCAACAGCCTTTCATGCTAAAAACTCTCAATAAACTAGGTATTGATGGAACGTATCTCAAAATAGTAAGAGCTATTTATTACAAACCCACAGTCAATATCATACTGAATGGGCAAAAGCTGGAAGCATTCCCTTTGAAAACTGGTACAAGACAAGGATGCCCTTTCTCACCACTCCTATTCAACATAGTAGTGGAAGTTCTGGCCAGGGCAATCAGGCAAGAGAAAGAAATAAAGGGTATTCAAATAGGAAGAAAGGAAGTCAAATTGTCTCTGTTTACAGATGGCATGATTGTATATTTAGAAAATCCCATCATCTCAGCCCCAAAACTCCTTAAACTGATAAGTAACTTCAGCAAAGTCTCAGAATAAAAACTCAATGTGCAAAAATCACAAGCATTCCTATACACCAATAATAGGCAGAGAGCCAAATCATGAGTGAACTCCCATTCACAATTGCTACAAAGAGAATAAAATACCTAGGAATCCAACTTATAAGAGATGTGAAGGACCACTTCAAGGAGAACTACAAACCACTGCTCAAGGAAATAAGAGTGGGCATAAACAAATAGAAAAACATTCCATGCTCATGGATAGGAAGAATCAATGTTGTGAAAAGTAATTTATAGATTCAATGCTATACCCATCAAGCTACCACTGACTTTCTTCAAAGAATTAGAAAAAACTACCTTAAATTTCATATAGAACGAAAAAAGAGCCCATATAGCCAAGAACAAAGCTGGAGGCATCACGCTACCTGACTTAAAACTATACTACAAGGCTACAGTAACCAAAACAGCATGGTACTGGTACCAAAACAGATATACAGACCAATGAAACAGAACAGATGCTTCAGAAATAACACCACATATCTACAGCCATCTGATCTTTGACAAACCAACAAAAAAAGCAATAGGGAAAGGATTCCCCATTTAATAAATGGTATTGGGAAAACTGGCTAGACATATGCAGAAAACTGAAACTGGACCCCTTCCTTACACCTTATACAAAAATTTACCCAAGATGGATTAAAGACAAATGTAAGACCTAAAACTATAAAAACCCTAGAAGAAAACCTAGCCAATACCACTCAGGACATAGGCATGGGAAAAGACTTTATGACTAAAACACCAAAAGCAATGGCAATAAAAACCAAAATTGACAAGTGGGATATAATTAAACTAAAGAGCTTCTGCACAGCAAAATAAACTATCATCAGAGTGAACAGGCAATCTACAAAATGGGAGAATAGTTTTGCAATCTATCCATCTGACAAAGGGCAAACATCCAGAATCTACAAGGAACTTGAACAGATTTACAAGAAAAAAAAAAAAAAAACATCAAAAAGTGGGTGAAGAATATGAACAAACACTTCTCAAAAGAAGACATTTATGTGGCCAACAAACA
>NW_012116433.1:1363528-1380478 GCF_000951035.1 Colobus angolensis palliatus
GAAGCTAGAAACCATCATTCTCAGCAAACTAACACAGGAACAGAAAACCAAACACCACATGTTCTCATTCATAAGTGGGAGTTGAACAATGAGAACACAAGGACAGAGGGAGGGGAATATCACACACAGGGGCCTGTTGTGGGGTGGGGGGGCAGGGGGAGGGATAGCATTAGGAGAAACACCTAATGTAGATGATGGATTGATGGGTGCAGCAAATCACTATGGCACATGTATACATGTATACACCTATGTAACAAACCTGTACGTTCTGCACATGTATCCCAGAACGTAAAGAAAAAAAAAAAAAAAAACTAGGAAATTTATGATCATATTACAAAGAGTGATTACCTAAAAATGAAAAAAAGTTTAGATACTTGAAAAGGTAAGTTTGATTTGCTGAAAAATTCACATGTAGACTAATTCATTCTCCAAAACTCGGTTAAAGAAGGCATTACTTTAATAAGTAATCCCCAATCCAGAAACACTAGATTACGATCTTGTCCTATTACAACCATAAAATTGAATTAATTCAAAAGTATGCAGGGGGAATCAACTATATATACACTTTTTAAAAAATAACACCATCTTAGAATTACGTTTTTTGAACTGTAGTCAATATGGTCCTAATCCAAAAAGGAAATGTATTCATAATTAATTCTTCAGAAATATAATTACAGTCAATGAACTTTCAAATCTTTGTTATCTTGTTTTTTCCTTTTTTTTTTTTTTTTTTGAGATGGAGTCTCACTCTGTTGCCCAGGCTGGAGTGCAGTGGTACGATCTTGGCTCACTGCAAGCTCTGCATCCTGGGTTCACGCCATTCTCCTGCCTCAGCCTCCCAAGTAGCTGGGACTAGAGGCGCCCACCACCCACGCCTGGCCAATTTTTTTCTATTTTTTAGTAGAGATGGGGTTTCACTGTGTTAGCCAGGATGGTCTTGATCTCCTGACCTTGTGATCCACCCGCCTTGGCCTCCCAAAGTACTGGGATTACAGGTGTGAGCCAATGCACCCAGCCTGTTATCTTTTATTATTGTCAGACTTTTTCGGGGCAGTCCTACAAAAAATAAAAAAGGTGAGGCCAAGGCAGGCGATCACCTGCGGTCAGGGGTTTGAGACCAGCCTGGCCAACATGGTGAAATCCTATCGCTGCTAAAAATACAAAAAATTAACTGGACGTGGTGACGCATGCCTGTAGTACCAGCTACTCGGGAGGCTGAGGCAGGGGAATCACGTGAACCTGGGAGGCGGAGGTTGCAGTGAGCTGAGATTATACCACCGCACTACAGCCTAGGCAACAGAGCGAGACTCCGTCTCAAAAAAAAAAAAAAAGTGTTTTAATTTTATAGTTTTAAATTTTCAAAGTAGACAGATTTAGAAGCCAAACCCTCATAAAGTTTGAAAAACTCTCTTTTCATTTTCTAACTCTGTATCAAGGCATGGCACAAGTGTCCCCAGGGAAAGAAACTTGGGCAGACAGTAATTTTACATGACAGTAGCAATTACATGCAAGGCTGGAGATTAGAAGACCATTAATGTGGGTACAGTAATTGCTCTGGTATTTTATTGAGGATCAGCTCAATACTATTGAGGATCAGCTCAAAGAGGATCCATAGCAAACTTCACCTAGGTTGCCACTGGTCAAGGAATTCCACCCTAAGAAAGCACACGAAAAGTATAAACATGATAGTTATAGGCACACAGAACATTTATTTGATGAGACTGATACATCATGAAACAGCAAAAACAAACATGCAATTCTGAAAGGTATTTCCACCTATACTTTCCCATTAGTTATGAAGAATATCAGAAAAATTCACACAATGAATGTGACTAAACGTTGATCTTTAAAAGCTTTTTTTTTTTTTTTGTCTCGGTCCGTTGCCCAGGTTGGAGTACAGTGGTATGATCAGGGCTCACTGCAGCCTCAGCCTCAGCCTCCCAGGCTCAAGTGATCCTCCTGCCTCACCTTCCCAAGTAGCTGGGACTATAGGTGTGTGCCACCATGCCTGGCTATTTTTTAATTTTTTTGTAGAGACAGGGTCTCCCACTAATTCATCTTTAGCAAGAGATCAAATAAATATATTTTATAACATTATACTACAATAAGTACTTGAAAAACTATATTGACTAAAAAGCCTTGCAAACCTAGAAACCGCAGAAAGACAGTAGAAACAGCAAACTTTTCCTAAAAACAATAATAGGAAGATGTAAACACATACCCTTGGCTCCCTCTCCCCAGTATGGCATATCAAAAACTGAAACAAGCCCGGATGGAAATACGGGTGTACCTAAAGGAGAGCATGTAGGGGCAAAAGATCCACAGGCCCAAAGGTGAGAACAGAAATTTACTCAGGCAGTAAAACCTGAACCTTCAAAGGGGCCCAACTGCCTGGGGAAGGTAGAGTTTCTTAGCAAGCAGAGAGGGGCCACATCTGCTACATGCTACATATAATTTCTACATATGGTGAATCCTGCTTACTCTGGCAGTCCCAAACTATCCTGGTAGGCTGAACTGTCCTCAATCTCTTTGTTGCAGAGTGACCTACCTTCACTCAGCATTCACCTGGATAGTCCTAAAGAGAGAAATGTCTCTCTTACTCCATCTCGTCTCAGTAGGGATCTCTAACCTACAAGACTAGGAAAAAATTAGATCTCACTTAAACTGTCAGACCTGAGTTCTGCTCAAAAGACCTCAAAAGCCAGACCTAGTGCTAAGGAATCTTACAATCAATCAATAGGCAAAGAAAAATTACAACCATTTAAGGAGAGCAAGAGGCTAACATGAATCAGAATGAGTGAGTTCTTTTGAGGAAACCAAAATTAATAGAAGAAATCAGAGAATTTTCACACAATAAAATACAAAGACATATAGGCATATATAAACACTAAATGCATTATTCCAAAAAAGTCTACTGTACCACAAAAACTTTTTTTTTTTTTTTATTTGAGATGGAGTTTTGTTCTTGTCACCAGCCTGGAGTACAATGGTGCGATCTCAGCTCACTGCAACCTTCACCTCCCAGGTTCAAGTGATTCTCCTGTCTCAGCCTCCTGAGGAGCTGGGATTACAGGCGCCCACCACCATGCCCAGCTAATTTTTGTATTTTTTTAAGTAGAGACAAGGGTTCACCACGTTGGTCAGGCTGGTCTCAAACTCCCGACCTCAGGTGATCCACTCACCTTGGCCTCCCAAAGTGCTGGGATTACAGGTGTGAGCCACCATTCCCGGCCAAAAATTAACTTTTTACCAATGTTGATAATACAATCCTAATATATCTTTCCTACAGCATGGCTTAAAATAGTCCTTCAACAAATAAGCATGACTCAGCAACTGGAATGTTTTCAAAAAGACAATGAAAAATATACATAACTGTTAGAACCACATTCAAAAAGCACACACGCCATATTATGGGGCATAACCTATTTCAGTTCAACTCAATTCAACAGCGTAAGTACTTTTAAGAACCTACTGTCTTAAACACTGAGCTCATCACTGTAAGATATTAATCAAGACACCTGCTATCAAGACATTTAGTATAACCAGGAATTTAGGTATGTTGCCATATAATACAGATAAGACAAATAAGATCAAACATTTGATCTTATAAAACAATATAAGACATATAAAACATATAAAACAATATAAGACAAATAAGATCAAATATTAAAATATTTGCCATAAACAATAAATGTGATTGATTTGCAGAAAGGGAGAAGGTAGTAGGGACTGAAGGCTTCATGGAATAAACAGGAATTAACCAGAGCTTAAAAAAAAACCATAGGTAGGAACAGTAATAAAGGCATTTCAGAAAACAGCATGAGTTAAAAGAAGGCATAATAAACCCACCACAGTTGAGGGGCAATGAAAAGGTATATCAAATGGCAATCAAACTTACAGTGTGTAAAGTTAAGAGATAAGTCTGGATTCATAATATTGGGAAGAGAAGTACATACTACAAAGGATCTTCAAAGAACTAAAAACTTAGATTTAAATAATGATTCCTAAAAAGTTTGGCAAAAAATCTTTGTCATTTTCCTATTAATCTTCATTATTTAAAAAGAAGCATATGTTCCAGTATAAAACTGTTTATTTATCTCCATATGCAGTGCAATCACACTTAGAATGTAACAAACTTTTTAAAGGTTTTATTAGAAAGTTTTATCAGAAGTTTTATTAGAACCTCAAAGTTCTAATAAAAGTAATGATATCTTTTCAAGATCTCAGTAGTGTAAAACACTAAAAATAATTCATATTACAGGCTGGGCGCGGTGGCTCAAGCCTGTAATCCCAGCACTTTGGGAGGCCGAGACGGGCGGATCACGAGCTCAGGAGATAGAGACCATCCTGGCTAACATGGTGAAACCCCGTCTCTACTAAAAAAAAATACAAAAAAAAAAAAAAACTAGCCGGGTGAGGTGGCGGGCGCCTGTAGTCCCAGCTACTCGGGAGGCTGAGGCAGGAGAATGGCGTAAACCCGGGAGGCGGAGCTTGCAGTGAGCTGAGATCTGGCCACTGCCCTCCAGCCTGGGCGACAGAGCAAGACTCTGTCTCCAAAAAAAAAACAACAACAACAACAACAACAACAACAACAAAACCTAAATGCTCATCAATGACAGACTGGATAAGGAAAATGCAGTACACATACATCACGGAATATTATGGAGCTGTTAAAAAGAATGAGATGCCTTTTACGTGAACATGGATAGAGCTGGAAGCTATCATCCTTAGCAAACACACACAGAACAGAAAACCAAATACCATATGTTCTCACTTATAAGTGGGAGCTACATAAGAACTTACAAACACAAAGATGGAAGCAACAGACACTGGAGTCTACTTGAGGGGTGAGGGTGGGAGGAGGGAGAGGAGCAGAAAAGATAATTATTGGGTATTGAGCTTAATACCCGGGTGATGTAATAATATGTACGACAAATCCCTGTGGTATGTGTTTATCAATGTAACAAACCTTCACATGTACCCCTAAACCTAAAATAAAAAATTTTTAAAAGAAAACAAATAAAGTGGGTAAACTGCATGTATTTACTTCAGATACTATTTTGGGAGTAAAGGTTTAGTTTAGTGAGCTTTGACTCAAAATATAAAATTAAAGTATTAGCATATTTTTATTCTAATCATATTCAGTGTTAAAGCAACAAACCAACAACATAAAATTGAAATGTAAACATAACATAGTCAAAGGAATTTTCTGGGACTATTTATGGCCACATTTCTATTAAAATATTTACTAGGTTAGTACGAAAGTAATTGCGGTTTTGCCTATTACTTTTACACCAAACTAATATTTACTATTTGATAGGTGGTCTGGCAGTTTGATTATAATATTCATGCAATAAGACCTTGACACTTTCCAACACTTGCTTGTTTCTTTGACTTGCTGCAGAAATTAATGACTTATTATTGACTGTATTTATATTTTTTAAATAATTTGTTTTATTATTAAAACAATTATGATAAACTTCATTAAAATTTACCTTTGATAGTTTGCCTATGCACAAAATGTCCATTATATAGCTCATGAATGTCAAAAACTTTATGTGCTGTCACTTTAAGTATATACAGCATCAGGCATGGTTTTGTTTTTTTCTTTCTTTTTTTTTTTTTGAGACAGAGTCTGGCTCTGTCGCCCAGGCTGGAGTGCAGTGGCCGGATCTCAGCTCACTGCAAGCTCCGCCTCCCAGGTTCACACCATTCTCCTGCCTCAGCCTCCCCAGTAGCTGGGACTACAGGCGCCCGCCACCTCGCCCGGCTAGTTTTTTGTATTTTTTAGTAGAGACGGGGTTTCACCGTGTTAGCCAGGATGGTCTCGATCTCCTGACCTCGTGATCCGCCTGTCTCAGCCTCCCAAAGTGCTGGGATTACACGCTTCAGCCACCACGCCTGGCCAGTTTTTTTTCTTTCTTAAAGTTTTCTAGGCTTTGGTTCCTTGTCTGTGAAACAGGAATAACAGCACCTACCTCAAAGAGTTATTGTGACCAGTATATAAGAAAATACATATAAAGCACTTAGAATAATGCCCCAGTTTAAGGTAAACCCATATATATCTATATAAATATGTATATATACCTATAAAAACATATACAATAAACTTTAAATTTTAGTTCCTGTATGATCCCCAAAGATTAACACTAGACTAGATAGAGTCTAAGGACTCTAGTATAGTTTTCTTAAATATATTTGTTCTCCATTTTTAATAATTATTTCAGTGCCTATATCTTTAAGTAGCAAATTGTTTTCTGTAACTTTTATTTTTTTAGAGCCAAGGTATCACTGTGTTTCCGAGGCTGCACTAAAATTCCTGTATTCAAGTGATCCTCCCATCTCAGCCTTCCGAGTAGCTGGGACTACAGACACATGCTACCACACCAAGCATGTAGCAAATTCTTTTTCCATTGTTTTATCGATATTCAACATGCAAAAAAATTTAATCTTATAGAAGTATATAAAGTGAAAAGTAGTCCAGGCATGGTAGCTAATGCCTGTAATCCCAGGACTTTGGGAAGTTGAGGTGGGAGGATCACTTGAATACGGGAATTCAAGACCAAACTGGGCAATATAGCTAGACTCCATCTCTGAAATAAATAAATTAGCTGAACATCATGATATATGCGGGTAGTCCCTAGCTACTCAGCAGGCTGAAGCAGGAGGACCACTTAAGCCCAGGAGTTTGAGGCTGCAGTGAGCTATAATCACGCTACTGCACCACAGCTGGGTGAGAGCAAGGCCCTGTCTCTAAAAAAATAAAATAAAGGGCTTAATTTCCCAAAATGAGATCAATCTAAACATACTGGCCTGCACTTTATCTCACTTAATACACCATGAACAATTTTCCATATCATTATTTTTATTGCTGGACAGTATCTCACTGTATATTATTTAACCATTCCCCTATTGAGATCCATTTAGATTGTTTCTAATTTTTCAGTAAAGCAAACAATGCTACAATGTAAACATGTACATATATCTTCTAAAACCTGCAGATATTTTCAGAGTCTCGAAAATGGGATTGTTAGCTACTTAGCCCTAAAGAACAAAACCTGAGGCAAAGCTCCCAAGCTAAGGAATTCTTGGAAAGTAAAATCCCAGAATATGAAGGATGAGAGGAAAACAGGGGTGTGGAAGGAGAGCAGGAAAAGCAAACAAAAGATGGTAGTGGCTTGACTGACCTAGGTCACACAGGATGTTTTCCAGTCAGGCTATGGACCAATGCAGCTCAACCAGCAGAAAAGGAAGCCCAACCAGCAGAATGTAGCCCAACCAGCAGAAAAGGAAGAAAGAAAAAAGGAATCATCTGCCAGTCTTTTCCTATCTCCTGCCTATCCTTGGGCCTTTGCCCAAGAGGCAAACTTTTTGCCTCTTGAACTTCTGGGCTTGCTACCTAATTCCTCCAAGTAATTACTGAGGATAGAGCTTCTACCACATTTGTCCCCATTTCCTGAGCCCAGAAGCAGTAGGAGTCAAAGCCTCCATGAGTTTGGCTGGATAGGAGGTCCTGCTGACGCGGGTCCTCATACTAAAGGAGGCTAAGAAGGCGCTGGTTTAAGGAGGCAAAGGAACTATATCCTAGAAGACTGCTGCCAATTTACACTCCACTAAAGATGCGTGACTGGGCTTATTTTCTCATGCTCTGCCAACAAGCCTTCTAATTCAGATAAGAAGTAGTATATACTATTTTATTTACATTTCTTGATTATTAGTGAGGCTGAACATCTTTCTCTGTTTATTGGTATTGTTATTTCCCCTGGAGACAGACTATTTTTACAAATTTCTCACCCTTCCATTATGAGTCTATAAACTACAAGGTACTGTTAATCTCAGTTCTGCCCTATTTCCAAAAATTACTTCAAGTTACCCCTAAATCAGATATTTAAGGCTATCAGTTAGTTTAACACCATAAAAATCTTTGATGGCTATTCTTTCCATACATACCACAGAGGAAGACAAGGCAAAAACATGACAACTGCCTTATCCTAGTTTCCACAACTATATTTTGTAGGGTTAGGGAAACTTTTGACATTTAAGAAAACTTTGCAATTGCACCCAGCTTTGCATATGTCCTCAACTTGTGGCCAGAATGCTTCAGTATCACACAGAACAACACCTGCCTGCCATCACCTCTATCTACACACCAACCAAGCTGCACTGCCAGTGCTCAAATTTATTTTATTACTACAGGGTTTTGACCATAAGATAACCATGTTTAACAATATACAGTCCTTTTCCACAAAAGGATACATATTGAGAAATTCAGAACCAAATTTGTAATAGTATCTTCTCTTTTTCCTCTCAGGTTCCTTTTACCTGTCAAGAATTACCCTGATTGTTTTTTCAGATTTGATTCTGCATTGTATGCAAAGGTCAACCCATCACCTAACTCTCCCCCTTTTCATCTTTGCCATACTCCAAGAATTCAAAGTGCAACAAACATTGGTAGTTTTGGAAGTAAAGCTGTAAAGTTAGCAATATTTTTGGTCTTGAACTAGAAATTGTGTCAAATAACTAGAAGTCGTATTTCACATGCTCTGTAAAGAAAATAAAATTCCACTGCCTCTAGAAGGAGGATACTCTATAGTGAGCCTGAAAACAATATAATAATTCTACAGAGTTTTAAATCCAGGCCTTCAAAAACATTTTCAAAAAGTAAATTCATTTTCAACTTGGTTAATAAAATCTAATTCATGCAATTGACAGATTCAATATAGATGAAGAAAATAATTTTCCAACTCTAAATTAAAGGAATATGAGTTAGACAATTAAATCAATCCCATAAGAATCGAGGTTTGCCATGGTACAGCCACATAACGGAAATGTATTAATGTTTCCCTCTGAATAATTCCTCTGTAATTTCAACCTGGTCATTTATTCACCATAGCCTACCATGTGCAGGTTATCATTCACTAATATCCTTAGCAACACTAACATTGCATTCCATTTATTTTTTGGTAGCATATTAATAAAATACTTGCCTCAGTTAAGTTTCATATTTGATATAAAATTTATATTTGCATTGCACTCTACAGTTTACAAATTGTTTTCTACATATATAATTTCAATGAATTACAATCTTCCTTCACAACTTTAAAGCATAATACACCACTAATCTCCAAAAGCAAATTATGTCAAATATAATGAAAAAGATTTTAACAATAAAAGATTAATAGAAATAGAAAGAAATTAACCTATTGTTCCCTTCTTATCTTGCTACAAAACAATTCCACATTAACATTGTTGGTTCATTTTTCCAATTTAAGCTGTTAAAAAATGCATACTAAATTTCCCTATATTGTATTTCAATCAATTGCCTAAGCTGAGACTAGTGTCATAAATAAAGCACAGGATCATAAATTTCTCAAAAGACATAAAATCAAAGACACCCAACACTTAAATGTAAAGATAAAAAACAGCAAAAACAAAAAACAAAACAAAACAAAAAAACACAAGAACCATGAAAAGAAGTTATATGAAATTCCAGCTGATCAGTTGTTTAAACAGTCTATTCTGAACAGACTTAGTCTTTACTTTCTAAACTGATATTAATATTACAACCATGTACCAGAATCATCTTGGTCTAGTCTTTTCATTTTATGTTTTCTTATAAATTATGGTGCTATGGGAAAAAAGTCAATCGCCTTTCAGATGTTTGACTGCAAAAGCACTACTTAGAATAGCAATGACCTGAGTTATTTAAATACAGAACTCTGCATGAAATGAGGGCTATCTGCAAAAGAGCACATACTTAAACTACGGTATATATTACAATATTTCAAACAGTCCCTAGAAGATCTTAAGCCTCCCATGATTCTATGATCACACAGTTGACAAGGAACTCTAGAATACAGAAAAATTTTTGCTAAACCCCTGGAAAAGACAACAACACAGTTTTAACTATTTGCATACCAACAAGCGCTACATCCACATTTCATCATACCCAGGCATTAAGGGTCACTTTGCTTGTGCTCACAAAAAGTGCTTTTTTAAATATAGTTAAACTGAATTCATTTTTTAAAGCACATAATTAAAATGGTATTTAAGACCAAATGCCACTGTGTGAAGATGGGTAAAAATAATTAACTGCTCAATTTCTTGAATGAAATAAATCCATCTCTTAAAGAAAAATATTCTGTTTTCTAAAGTTTCAGAACTTTTTGTTATTAACCTGTGAATATAATGTAAATAGAAATTTGCAACTTAAGAATTCGTTCTTCTGTTCATTTTGCAATTGATATTTCCTTGTTCCTAAGTGAGGCAAATAATTAAAAGTTTATCTGTTGGCCAGGTGCAGTGGCTCAGTCTTGTAAACTCAGCAGCAATTTGGGAGGCTAAGATGGGCAGATCTCTTGAGCCCAGGAGTTCAAGACCAACCTGGACAACATGTGCAAAACCACATCTCTACAAAAAAATGCAAAAATTAGCCAGGCATGGTGGCATGTGGCTGTAGTACCAGCTACTTGAGAGGCTCAGGTGAGAGGATCAAAGCCTGAAGAGGTCAAGGCTGCAGTGAGACATCATTGTGCCACTGTACTCCAGTCTGGGTAACACAGAGTGAGATTCTAAGAAGAGAAAAAAAAAAAAAAGTTTATCTGTCAACTTGGAAGGAGATATGAGTTAGTCTGTTTTCATGCTGCTGATAAAACCATACCCGAGACTGGGAAGAAAAAGAGGTTTAATTGGACTTACAGTTCCAGACGGCTGGGGAGGCCTCAAAATCATGGCGGGGGGCGAAAGGCACTTCTTACATGGTGGTGGCAAGAGAAAAATGAAGAAGCAAAAGCAGATACCCCTGATAAGCCCATCAGAACTCATAAGACTTATTCAGTATCACGAGAATAGCATGGTAAAGACCAGCCCCCATGATTCAATTACCTCCCCCTGGGTTCCTCCCACAACACATGGGAATTCTGGGAGATACAATTCAAGTTGACATTTGGGTGGGGACACAGCCACACCACATCAAGAAAACTGGCACTTTACTCTTTCTTAATAGGTATAAGGTAATAAAGTTTAAAACTCCAGATTTTATTTAAGCATAAAAATGATCAAACAAAAACCAAGTATGGTTGGTATAGCAAATTATTCAAGATACGTGGTATTCTGCCTCAGCGGAGGTTTATACCAATGAGTTTCCTCAAAATTCTCTCTTCCACACATGCATGCACAGATATTTATAAACAAAGAAAAATGTTTCTATCTCTAATGACTAAAGTTATGCATTTAATATTATTTCTAATGTGCTGAAGTTTTAGGAACATAGGTACGTATAGGGCAAGGCCAGACCTGAGGAGCTCCAAAATATCTTTGCTCTATCTTGTTCAGTCCCACTACAGTGTCAAACCCCTCCTTTAAGTTAAGGTATCCTCTGCTGGGCCCATTTGGGTACCAAATATGTTAACCTTCCATTACTTCACTATTCAAGGTTGATCTGTAATGTTTAGGTGACGTGTGGCAAAAAATTATACCACGAATGAACGGTGCACACTTTACTGGTAAACAAGAATGCCTCAGAGTATCAGAGGACAACAGCATTGTGATTCAGGGTAGATGTAGTTAAAGTACTTCATCAAACATTCCTGGAAACTCTGGATGATAAAGCCAGAGGGTAGCTGTTGGTCTAGAAATAAACTTCCCCAATTTAAATTTCCATGGAAGACACTACAAACACAAAGGCAGGCTGGGTGGTTGTGTGTGCGGGGGTGTGGGTGTGTATATCATCAATAAGTATAAAAAAATTCATAAAATCTAATTCAGTTTTCAAAGTCATAGTCCAATAATACAGTAATTGAACTGGATGATTTCATGTTACACTGATCAGTAGGAATGCTAAAGAAAGAAGCTAAAAGCTGAGTAATTTGGTATCTTGAGTTTACTAGGAAAAACACATTCTAAAGTACTTTAATTCTTTAAAAATATAAGAAGATGACAATAATTAATCATTATTATTATTATAAGACTTCAGCAAGAATATAGCATTAGTTTATGCTAAGTAATACGGCCTGAAGTGGGCTCAATAAATCTTAGCTGAACTGAATCTCAAGGGACAAATTAACATAGTCACCCCCTAGTTTTACAACACAAATAGATATGAAAACAAAGACTATACAGTACTTGGAAGTATAGGAATCTAGTAGAATACTACTGAACAAAAGCATAGAATAATTCCATAGAATAAAACATATACAAGTGAAATGCTCCATGGACTATAGAAATTTGTATTTAGAAAAAGCACAAAGATTAAGATAGTGGTAAAAATGATTTAATCAGCTATTGTATAAATATTAGATATTTTAAACATTTAGTCTCTCAAAATGTAAAACTTTTACACACGAGTCAAATTTGGCAGGAGTGGAGGGGAGGGCGGTAGGGAGAGAAATCAACTTTAAAATGTCTCTATCTAACTCTGTAATACAAAATTTTAATATCCCAAAATGTTAAGAATTTTAAAAACTGTAAAAAGAGATAAATTGTCCGTGCATTTTAAAAAATTGAGGCAATACAGATAGGATTGTTTGCAATACAAGTCAGTAATATATGTATATACAATTTTGCTGTTTTTCAGGTTTTTAATGTATCTAATTTCTTACTAATACCATCAAACTGCCTTTGCTATAGTTACTGATACTGAATGGTACATAATAACAGTAGCACAAAGAGATTAAACCCACACATATGCACATACACACACACACATAAATATAAAAATTAAACTATCACCACCACCAAAATAAGTTCTGGATTCACTTGATTAAAATATTTCTTATAACCTTTTATTTGTATTAAAAAGTAATGTCCATATTAATACTCATATATATATATAAAACATATATATGTATATACATACACATGCCCATAGCCAATTTTATATATAATAGGGTTAAATTATAAAATTATAACATTCATTCTATGTTGAGATTTTGCCTCCTTGTAAATCTAAAAGTAGTATTTCAAAATATTTCCAAAGACTACTAATTCTTACCGAATTAAAGACCACTTTTCTATTCATTTACAATTTACAATTTATTCATAATTCTGCTAATATTCACTTATATTCAGGGAGAAATACAAGAAAAGATAGCACTATTTTGTCAAGGTAGCACAGAAAGCTATTAAGCCATCCTGAAACACATGTGGAGTATATTGCTCCTTAAAAAGTTATACAATGAGAGATATACTAGAATAGCTTAAATATAGTTGAAATTCATACTTGCTTTTAAAAGGGTATGCAGTCCTAGAAAAGAGCACCAGGCTCTAATAAAACATGGCCAAATAGCTGATATTCAAAGAAATTTAACATAAAACATAAAATATATCTAAAAAGCTAAAAAAAAAAAATCTTCTAAAATGTGTTGTGTAATGTCATGTGGAGAAAATAGTTCAGGTATCTAAGTTAAGCAAGCCTAGACCTGAAATTTCGCTTTTGGACATTCTGGCTATGGGCTGGGTTACTTAACCTCTCTGATCCTTAGCTTCCTCATCTGTAAGAGGGGAATTATTTTCTCTACAAGATTGTTAAAAGGACTAATTGAGACTAACAGAATCTTTCTGGCTTTTTACCTAAAAACTTTTTAGCTACCAAGTATATTAGAATAGAAATAATACATTCATTAAGTCTGTGTTATGTAATTTCACCTACTTCTGTACCAGTGTATTTTTAAAATAAATGGAGAATAAAAAATTATCTTTCTTCACTGGATTTCAAATCCAAAACAACAGACTTTCAGGATCTATATTTAAAATGATCCAGTGTTGTCTCCCTGTAATTTACTGTCCAATTGGGACATTTTCTTTTTTTTTTTTTTTTTTTTGAGACGGAGTCTCGCTATATCGCCCAGGCTGGAGTGCAGTGGCCGGATTTCAGCTCACTGCAAGCTCCGCCTCCCGGGTTTACGCCATTCTCCTGCCTCAGCCTCCTGAGTAGCTGGGACTACAGGCGCCCGCCACCTCGCCCGGCTAGTTTTTTGTATTTTTTTTTTTTTTAGTAGAGACGGGGTTTCACCGGGTTAGCCAGGATGGTCTCGATCTCCTGACCTTGTGATCCGCCCGTTTCGGCCTCCCAAAGTGCTGGGATTACAGGCTTGAGCCACCGCGCCCGGCCCAATTGGGACATTTTCTATATGTCCCTTTCAGGGATACTTTCAGGTTTTTTGTGGAGAGGAAAGGGGTTAAAGTTAACATGTATATAGAAAAATGTATATATTTTAAGTGGATTTTCACAAACCGAATAAATATGAAATCAACACCCAGATTTAAAAATCCATTAAGCCAGCATCCAGATCGAGAAATAGAATTATTACCAGCATTCAAACTGAGATAGTTTTGAGAGTGAAAGGTGGCACTATTTTAACAGCCTAAATGAGATATAATTGACATATAATAACTGCATATTTAAATTGTACAGTTTGATGACTTTTGACATATATTGGTGAAACTACCACCACAGTCAAGATGATGAACATATATATACACCATCTCGGCAAGTTTCCCTGTGCCCCTTTTGTAATCCCTATTGTTTATTCCTACTTCGTATCCCTGGGCAACCACTGATCTGGTTTCTGTCACCGTGGTTTGCATTTTCTAGAATTTTATTTATTTATTTATTTTTGACATGGTGTCCCACTCTGTGGCCCAGGCTGGAGTGCCATGGCATGATCACAGTTCACTACAGCCTCAACTTCCTGGGCTCAAGCAATCCTCCCATCTCAACCTCCTGAGTAACTGGGACCACAGGTGTAAACCACCACACTCAGCTAATTTTTTTTCTTTTTTGTAGACATGAGGTCTTGCTATATTCCCCAGGCTGGTCTTGAACTCTTAGGCTCAAGCAATCCCCCCATCCTGGCCTCCCAAAGCGCTGGGATTACAGGCATCAGCCACCATGTTATGTATACCAATAGTTTTTTCCTATTTAGTATTCCATTGTATAGATATACCATAATTTGTTTAGCCATTCTCCTGTTGATGGAAATTTGGTTTCCAGTTTGGGGTTATTATAAATAAAGCTGCTATGAACATTTGTGTAAAAAAATAAAGTAAAATGACCTAACGTTTACTGTATAATGGAAAATGCTATAACACCTAGAGTTAGTGGGGCACTTTTCATTTTCCCTTTTACTTAAATCAACATCACAGATTATTAAGAGTTTCACTAAGTTTGTTATTAAACATATTAAAATTCAACCACGGCCGGGCGCGGTGGCTCAAGCCTGTAATCCCAGCACTTTGGGAGGCCGAGACGGGCGGATCACGAGGTCAGGAGATCGAGACCATCCTGGCTAACACGGTGAAACCCCGTCTCTACTAAAAAAATACAAAAATCTAGCCGGGCGAGGTGGCGGGCGCCTGTAGTCCCAGCTACTCAGGAGGCTGAGGCAGGAGAATGGCGGGAACCCGGGAGGCGGAGCTTGCAGTGAGCTGAGATCCGGCCACTGCACTCCAGCCTGGGTGATACAGCGAGACTCCGTCTCAACAAAAAAAATAAAATAAAATAAAATAAAATAAAATAAAATAAAATAAAATTCAACCCAAGGAAAAACAGGACAACTAGAAGATAACATTTATCATGTCTAGGCACTCAGGTATACATTATGGCTAGGGAAAATAGCAAAACAAACAACTATCACATACCAAAATCTGAATATGGTTCCAATACAACCCAATCCCACCAACATCAATGAAAAGACTAGAAGTTTATCCCCAGGTAAAATCATTTGAGATATCTGATGTGAAACTATCGTGTTATTTAAAGATGGAATGTAAGGCCAAAAAGCATTCACAAGTTCTGTTTAAGTTATATCATTAACTCATTTATGCCGGAGGTTGAAAAAAATTTTTTTTCAAAAATCAGACCTTGGCAATGACCTTGAGCAGTAAGATGTAAATAACTCCCACAAGCTTTGCATTCCAATAAATGGAACACAAGGCATAAATGGGTTAAATTTAAAAAAAAAAAAAAATGAGGTTGTCACTCAAAGGTTTTTGCCTATGCACAGATATAGGCTAATACAGTGCTTCTTTTCCTCAACTGAGAAGTATCACAAAAGAAAATTTAAAAGTACAATTGGCAAATAAAACAAGAAAACTCAGCTGGGCACAGTGGCTCGTGCCTGTAATCCCAGCACTTTGGAAGGCCAAGGCGGGTGGGTCACCTGAGGTCGGGAGTTTGAGACCAGCCTGGCCAACATGGTGAAACCCCGTCTCTAGGAAAAATACAAAAATTAGCCAGGTGTGGTGGTGTACTCCTGCAATCCCAGCTACTTGGGAGGTTGAGGCAGGAGAATTGCTTGAACCCAGGAGACGGAGGTTGCAGTGAGCTGAGATCAAGCCGTTGCACTCAGCCTGGACAACAGAGCGAGACTCTGTCTCAAACAAACAAAAACAAGAAAACTCAAAAACTCAAGTACATGGATGGAAGAAATGTGAAAATATCCAATGAATATATCAGATTATATATCTATTCACCAGTTCCCCTCTGAAGTTAAGCAAAACATTACACAATATAATATTTTGTATAACATTATACCCCCTTACCCACGGGGTATGTATTCTAAGACCCCTAGTAGATGCCTGAAACTGTAGACACTACAGAGCCCTATATATACTATGTTTTTTCCTATATAGAAACAGGTAATGATACATCTTGATGAAGGGATGTATGGAGTGGGACAGGAAAGATTTTATCACAATAAGGCATGCAATGTAAAACTTATGAATTGTTTACTTCTGGAATTTTCCACTTAATATTTTTGGAACAACGTTGACCTCAGGTGACTGCAACCCCTCAGAAAGCAAAACTATAGATCAGGGAGGACTGCTATACATTTTTAAACCACAAACAGGGACCGGCCGGGCACGGTGGCTCAAGCCTGTAATCCCAGCACTTTGGGAGGCCGAGACGGGCGGATCACGAGGTCAGGAGATCGAGACCATCCTGGCTAA
>NW_012116433.1:1381252-1394414 GCF_000951035.1 Colobus angolensis palliatus
AAATGGTTTCTTAAATCAGGAAAGAAACTATTTCTAGATTATTTCTTTTAGCTATAGCTTTAACATCATAATTCAATTAATCTACTAAAATGTGTAACTGTTGTATCTACAAAAAGCTTATCCTGCTCTAACGCACAAATAAGAAGTCTTAAAAAGTCTTCCACAAGCTGGGGAGGGCAGTGTGCACCTGTAGTCTCAGTTACTTGGAAGAATGAGGCAGGAGGATCACTTGAGCCCAGGAGTTGAGGTCTAGCCTAGGCAACATAGTGAGATTCCATCTCTTACAAAAAAAAAAAAAAAAAAATTCTTTTGCAAAAGAAAATTTTAATTGCACAGGATACTAATTTTCTCTAAATTTTCCAATGAATTTAGATCACCATATGATGCTTACTTTTCTTAACTTACATGGATTGAATCATTTTTAGTTCTAATCTATTATCCCAAAAGTACACCATTTTGGGACATAAAGATAACAAGATTATCTTTACTGAAATTATTATAATTTTTCATTAAAATGTATTTTTATTTATTAAGTACAGCTAAAAAATAATTTCTAACCGTATAGTTTTTATTGTGTGTCTATTAGGGAAACACACAAAATAAGCATAATTCAGGTGTATTTAGTTTCACAGAAAAATCACAGTAACTTTAAACTGGGAAACACTGCCCTCTATAGTCCACTGAATTAAACAACAATTCGATTTATAATACTTAGAACAATATAATCTAGACAAGGAATTTTGGACCTTCTGCCTCGTTCCTGAAGCAAAATTTTCCTGCTCTATAAATCTTTTTTTCTTTTGTTTGAGACGGAGTCATGCTCTGTCGCCCAGGTTGGAGTGCAATGGCACGATCTCGGCTCACTGCAACCTCTGCCTCCCGGGTTCAAGCAATTCTCCTGCCTCAGCCTCCCAAGTAGCTGGGATTACAGTACCACCATGCCCAGTTAATTTTTGTATTTTTAGTAGAGACAGGGTTTCACCATGTTGGTCAGTCTGGTTTCAAACTCCTGACCTCAGATGATCTGCCTGCCTTGGCCTCCCAAAGTGCTGAGATTACAGGCATGAGCCACCGCACTCAGTCTATAAATCCCTTTTTAAAAAAGAAGTTTATGCTAGAGAAATGCCTATGTCAAATATCCAGTTAGCTGGGCACAGTGGCTCACGCCCAGGCAATAAGCAAGACCCCATCTCTACCAAAGAAAAAGAAAAAGAAAATTAGCTGGTGCAATGGCACACACCTGTAGTCCCAGCTACTCGGGAGGCGAAGGTGGGAAGATCACTTGAGCCCAGGAGTTTTAGGCTGCAATGAGCTAGGATTGCACCACTGCACCCAGCCTGGGCAACACAGCAAGACCTTGTCTCTATAAACACAAACAAAGCCGGGCGCGGTGGCTCAAGCCTGTAATCCCAGCACTTTGGGAGGCCGAGACGGGCGGATCACGAGGTCAGGAGATCGAGACCATCCTGGCTAACACGGTGAAACCCCGTCTCTACTAAAAATACAAAAACTAGCCAGGCGAGGAGGCAGGCGCCTGTAGTCCCAGCTACTCCGGAGGCTGAGGCAGGAGAATGGCGTAAACCCAGGAGGCGGAGCTTGCAGTGAGCTGAGATCCGGCCACTGCACTCCAGCCTGGGCGACACAGCGAGACTCCGTCTCAAAAAATAAATAAATAAATAAATAAAATAAAAAATAAAAAAGAATGAAATGTTATTTGCAGCAACATGGATGGATGGAACATGAGGTCATTATCTTAAGTGAAATAAGCTAGACACAAAAAGACAAACATCATGCTCTCATTTATATGTATGAGCTAAAAAATTTGATCACATGGAGGTAGAGAGTGGAAAGAATTAAAAGAGAGTGGGAGGGGCGAGTCGGGGGAAGAGGGGAAAATGAAGAGAAGTGGGTGAAAGGGTATAAACATACAGTAAGAAAGAAGGAATAAATTCAATGTTTGATAGCAGAGTAGTGGGACTACACTTGACAAAAATGTACAGATACCCAAAATGCCCTGACTTGATCAGTACACACTGTACACGTGTAACAAAATTTCACTGGTACCCCACGTATTTGTAAGAAACTACAAGCAGTCTGGCAGGTGCGCCTGTAATCCCAGCACTTTGAGGCTGAGGTGGGTGGATTGCTTGAGTACAGGAGTTCAAGACTGGCCTAGGCAACATGGTGGAACCCCGGCTCTACTAAAAATACAAAAAACTAGCTGGGTGTGGTGACACGCACCTGTAGTCCCAGGTATTCAGGAGGCTGAGGTGGAAAGATGGCTTGAGCCCAGGAGGTAGAGGGTGCAGTGAGCAGAGATCACACCACCGTACTCCAGCCTGGGTGATAGAGCCAGACCCTGTCTCAAAACCCAAAGAAAAAAAAGAAAATACAAGCAGTCTGATAGTACTGGAATCTAAAATAAAAGATGAAGAGAGATAAATAGGTGGGACTTAAGTGTGAATATAAACCAGATTATGGTGGACTTTGTATGTCATGCTAATTTAGCCTGTAAGTAAAGGAGAACCACTTTTAAATGGGGAAAACATAGTCAGGTATACATTCAGAGAAGTCAATTCAGAAGCAATGTGGAGGACAGAATTGAGAAGGACCACACTCAAAACAAGGAGAATACAGAAGGCATTGCAACAGCCCAGGCAAGAGATGATGATATATTAAGACAGAGGCAGTAGGGATAGAAAGAAAGTGATAGCTGTAGATTACTTAAAAGATAAAATTAGTGACACTTGGCAACTAATTAAATAGGTCACTAAGAAAAAGCAGTAAGAAGAGACTCAGGGATCACTGCTACGTTTCTCACTTGAATGAACTCAGTATATGGCCGTACCATTAAATAAGCAATGAAGGAGAAGAAAGCATCTGAAGGCCAGGGTAAAGGGGGTAGAGAGTTGATGAGTTCTATTTTAGACCTGTTGAATCGGAAGTGCCAACGCAACACTAAACAGAAATGCTCTATAAGTATTCCAGTACTCAATGGAAACTCAAAGCCAAAAAGGCAGAGTTCTTCAAGCCAAATGGAGCTTGTAGAAGTACTTGATTAGGCTCACATTATGTTTAATTAAAAAAAAAAAAATCAGAAGATGTCACTTAAAAAATGGGATTTCAGGCTGGGTGCAGTGGCTCATGCCTGTAATCCTAGCACTTTGGGAGACTGAGGTGGGCGGACGACTTGAGGTCAGGAGTTCGAGACCAGCCTGGCCAACACGGTGAGGCCTCTTCTCTACTAAAAATACAAAAATTAGCTGGGCATGGTGGCATGTGCCTGTAGTCCCAGCTACCCAGGAGGCTGAAGCTGGAAAATCGCTGGAACCTGGGAGGCAGAGTCTGCAGTGAGCCAAGATCACAACACTGTACTCCAGCCTGGGCAACACAGTGAGATTCCATCTCAAAAAAAAAAAAAAAGAAACCGAGAGTTTATATCAGATCTGGTACTACTGAGCATTCATGGCAATAACTGGCTTGAGCTAAGCTAAGGTCCAATTCTCCTCTTTAAATAGGGCAAGCACTCTACTGCAAACCACAGCCTCGTGATTCTCTCTATGTAAATCAAAACCCACTTCATTCATTTATGTTAATGGCCTGGCCCATGAAGGCACTTGTTTTTGATATTTTTTTGTGACCCTCATCTAAAACCCTAAGCCTTGATCAGGACACAGAAAAGATCAGGGCTAAAACATAAATTTAGACTCAATATAGGCTGTGGTTAAAACTGCAAAAATGATAGGGAGAGTCACAGTTTTGAAAATCATCAACACAGGTTGAATCTTGGGGCAAAAAAATACTTAATCATGCAGATTTTGTGCTTTATAATATTTCTATTACCTTAAAAGTGGCCTTTACTATACTGAAATCTTGATTCAAAATTCACTTTCCCTGTATATATTTTAATCTCTTCAGTAACACTGTTAGTCTTTAACCACAAATGCTGAGTATTCTATTTATTCCCAGGTAGCTTTTTTCAGGAATTGCTAATAGCATCCTACATACCTATATGCTCTAAAAATGCTAATTAAATTAAATAAAGTATTCCCCTTATACTGAGCATAAGTTATGCCCTGGAACTTGAAGAAACAAAAGAAGAACCAGAAGAAGGTTGGAAACACACTCTTAAGAGAGAAATGTAAGGGATTCATGTTATTTACCCTGGAAAAGAGAATTAGAAGGGAATTAGAATAATCTAGGTACCCTCTATGGCACGGCCCTGTGATGAACTTTGTAGGTGGTAAATAGCAACACAAAGGTGAATCTGACATGGTCCTTGCCTTGAAGAGCCTATGGGCTGGATGGAGTACTATCAAGTCCAACAGTCAGGTGAATTTCTTTCTGAGATAAGAGTTTTAACACATGAGAAAATATAACTTAAAGAATTATTCTCTAGCATAAGGCAGCTAAAGAACTTCAATGTAATACCTTATAGTCAGCAAAAATTAGATATGAATAACAAGAAAAAAGTCAAAGGTAAGTTTTTGTCAAAAATAAATCTGTCTAGCTATTTCTTAAAATATAAATTGTAAAAGTTATGACTGCCTTCATAGGTAAGCATAAACAACAGGTAAAAATTTATCTACTCTTTCAATAATTGTTATAGGTAAAAGATAACTAAGATGATGTTACAAAAACCACAGATGAATAGCAGCAAATTTTGCAAAAGGCTAGATGGATACTGGACAGCTAGACAACCACTTATTTGGCTACTAAAGAAAGGAGGGTGTCAGTTCTCTCATCTACGCTATTTATCTCCACGGACAACACACAAATAACAATGGATCCCAGTCTAAACATCATCAGACCAGGGAGGTGAAGAGAAATGAAGCTAATAATAAGATCCCCAGTAAATATAAAAGTTTTAAAGATCTAAGAAGTTTAAGAAAAAAAAAAAAAAGCAAGAGAGAGAACCAAAGTATTAACAATACCACTGAAACACACAGAAAACACTAGAAATTCCTGAGAATAAAACTGCATCTTATTTATAATGAACTTTGCTCCCTCTGGCGGTCACTAAAGGTTTTACCAGATGCGAGTAGAAACAGGCAGAGGACAGAGAAGTGGAATTGCAGAAACTAAGTTAACCTTCTATCTATCAGACAAAGGTTTCATTTTCAAAGAAACCCTTTTTTAAAAGAAGAATTTAGAGCTTAGTATCATGGAGGCAGCTCTGCAGGACTACAGAAACAGTCACAAGTGAAAAGATACTTCTAGGGAATGGGACTGAAAGAGTATGTAAGTGTGTGGGGCAAGGCACTTGTTTTAAGTTTCATTTTCTACTCTTCCACACTGTCTGAATTTTTGTTTCCATAAGCCTCTATTATTTTCATGAAAACATTATTTAGTGGACAATGTGCAGGAATACCTAAGTCTTTTTACAAGTTTACAATCACTATATTTTGCTTCTCATTCAGAGTAAAAGCCACAATCCTTACAGCAGGCTCTACTATGTACCCAACTCTGCCTCATTTTCTATTTCTCCACCCCTCGTTCTCATATACATTCAGTCCTCGTTGCAGTTTCTAGAGCACATCAGGCATGATCCTACTTTAGAGACTTGCACTGGCTGTTTCCTCTATACAGAATATTCTTCCCCCTGTATGGCTCATTCTTTCACTTAATTTCAATTTATGCTCAGTGTCACCTTTTCAGTGAGCCTCCCCTGACCATCTTATTTCAAATTAAGAAGGCACCCCACCTCCTGTGTGCCCTATCCTTCTTCCCTGCTTTCTCTCCATAGTACTAATCACTTTTTAAGACACCACATTTACTAATACAATATTAATATTTACAATATTTACTTTATTATTTATCTCTATCCGACTGCAAGCTTCCTAAGAGCAGGGGTTGTTCTGCTGTGTTCAGTGCTAAATCCCCAGCCCCTACAACTACACAGTAAGTATAAAATTAATGTGTGAAATAAATGACTGATTGGTATCAATAACACCTTAATATATGGTAGAAAAAAGAACAAAATGCCTCATTTTATATTTGGTTCAATATAAAATGGTAATCTATTATAGATTAGGATAAATTTTAATTATATATGCAAAATACATACTATTAATCTTTTAATCAGTGAGATCTGGAGAGAGATCATTAATGTCATTAATGGGCTGCTTTTTTGTTTTTGCCTAATGTATATGACTAGGATACCAAATACACTCAAATTTAATCATTCTGCTATTAGTACTTAAAAGCTTTTGTATAACAGGACTCAAAAGAAATAGTACCCATGCATCTTGGAACAAGAATTTTCTCCAAAGAGCTATGGAAAATATCAGATACCACCTGGGAGTTACGAAAAAAATACCTAATTCTTTAACTTGGAAAATGTCCTCTTCTAGAACCATTAATATTTATCAGGGATAAAAAAATACCTTTTAGTCCAGAGTGGAAAATACATTAAAATTACTACAAGACTTAACAGTTTGGTGGTCCTGCTTTACATGTCAACATTATTTATTTACAAGCAAGGAAGCCACTTCAGAACAGTGTTACTTTATGGCTCAGGGCATTCACACTAAGGAAAATACTACCCTTCCATGTGATCACTGAGTCAATTAAGTAGTAGTCAAAAAAACAAGGTGACTGGGATGCGGTTATTTTCCAATTTTACCAAAGATTTTACAAAACTGCCTTATTATTTCTCAAAACTCACTGAATTACACACTTAATGTTTGTACATTTCACTATACATAAATTTTGCCAAAAAACAAAGACTCCTATAGAGAACTTTATTGGTAAATTTTCTATTCACAGTGGTATAGGGTAGAAATTCTGAAACTACTTTCTGTATATTCTAGACTTAAGCAAATGAGTAACTATATTGAGGATACTGGGAGCCAGGGTTGTTCTGTTGGAGAAAGGAGCTACAAATATGAAAGAGGAAAGGCTAGCATGTACCCTGTAGTATTGGGATGGAATTACAGGTATGAATATAAACTTATGGTTTTTAGTATATAAGTAGATAAATATATAAATACTGATATAGGACATATATGTGTGAGAGTTACGTAAGTATTAATACACGTATACACATGTCTGTGTCATATACATATGTGTCTACAATGAATGTGTATTCAACATGTGTATCTATGTATGTATACATATACATACATATGCATGTGTGTGTGTATGGCTGGGTGTGGTGGCTCACGCCTTTAATCCCAGCACTTTGGGAGGCTGAGGCAGGTGGATCACGAGGTCAGGAGTTCAAGACCAGACTGGCCAACATGATGAAACCCTGTCTCTATTAAAAATACAAAAATTAGCTGAGCATGGTGGTGGGCGCCTGTAATCCCAGCTACTTGGGAGGCTGAGGCAGAGAATTGCTTGAACCCAGGAGGCAGAGGTTGCAGTGAGCCGAGATCGCACCACTGCAGATCTGTCCAGCCTGGGCAACAGAGCGAGACTCTGCCTCAAAAAAAAAAAAAAAAAAAAAAAAAAAAGTGTGTGTATCTACAGATAGATACATACATTTGAGGGTATGTAATTTTAGGTCTGTCTTATGAGAGGGCCTAGAAGCAATGACACTCCAGTAGCAATGAACATACCCGAGCATCCAGATCTTGGTTTCTAAATACTATATTAAAGAGTTAAAGAGAAGCAGGGATAGGGCAGGGCAAACACCAGGTAAGTCTATGTAATGAGTTGAATTGTGTCCCTCAAAAAGGTATGCCCAAATCTTAATCCCAAGGACCTGTTAATAAGACCTTAATTGGAAACAGGATCTTTGCAGATGTAAGTTAAAATAAGGTCATACTGGATTAAGGTGGGCCCTAAATTCAATTACTAGTGTCTACTAGAAAAAGGAGAAGGAGATTTGGATACAGAAACATAGGGAAGAAGGCCATGTGAAGACAGAGGCTAAGAACGGAGGTAGGCTGCCACAAGTCAAACAATGCCTGGGGCCACCATAAGCTGGAAGAGGCAAGGAATGATTCTTCCCTACAACCTTCACAGGGAGCATGGCTCTGCTAACACCTTCTTTCCAATGCCTCCACAACTGTGAGAGAATAATTTTCTGTTGTTTTAAACCACAAAGTACTGTCTGTGGCACTTTATTACAGTAGCCCTAGGAAACTAGTACTGCTTGAAACGTCTTGTGCCAAGAAGTAAGAAAATGCTCAATGATGGGGACATATCAAAAAGGACATAGAAGCCATCTTGAAAAAGCTCCAAGTGGCCAAATAAATGCTTTTAATGAATTATACCTCACTGAATAAAAGAGAAATCCATGAGTCTATACCAATATAAATACAGGAGCCATCTTGAAGGTACTCCCAGTAGACAAAAAAATAATGATCTTAATGGATTATATCCCACTGAATAAAAATCTATGAGTCTAAATTGATATAAATACATGAATGTTGAGTGAGGCAATCTACCATGAGCCCTGAGTGTCCCTACTCATTCCGGTTCAATAGACCAGGCCCTGACCATTCTTTACCTGGGCCATTTCTTCCTGTGTATGCAAGAAGCCATCTTCAGGGAGGAGGTAATGTATCTCTATCCCCTGACAACAATCAGGTTTGCTTCCACCTGCTAAAAAAGTGGTCAATCCCCATAGCTCAGTGCTCCTTCCCTATAGCACAATACACTGCATATGTAAGAATCCAGCTAGGACCACCTGCGTCATCCCTGTGGGATTTGAGGGACACAAAAAAATCAATGCAAACCAAATGAAGCTCATACAGTTTGCGATGCCATGAATAATAAAATCCTTTGGCTCTGACCCAAGAGTCTTATGCTTTCTGCCAGCATCTAAGAAACAGTAACAGGCTAACTTACCAGCTTCCAGGTAGAGTAATATCTCAGACCTTTCACAGTTCTTGACAATGAATAAATGAAAAAAAAATGGGAGGAAAGTTCTCGACAATGAATAAATGGGCAGAAAGGGAAAGTCCATCCTTACAGTGGAATGCTAAATAATAAATGAAAGCAAAATTATGGAGTTAAAAAATAATTCACAAATATTAAAACTAGTGGGTGAAATCTGACTAGGAAAAGGATATTTACATAGTCTCAAACTGTTTCCCCACAAAGTACTCATTAATTAATTACAAAAGGAATTAACTTCCCATTAATCACAAAGGGAAAAATAGGAACTTCACAGTAGAGAAGTCTGGCAGGCATCACCTTTCCCAAGTGATCAAAGTTAACATCCCAATATTGGAACAAACAGATACCATGTACCTCCTGGTATGATGTATTGAGGAGGACACAACTGCGTGGTATTCTTCCTAAAAATGTATAATCTAAATGTAATTATAAGGAAACATCAGGCAAACCCAAAATAAGGGACATTCTACAAAACAACTGGCCTGTAATCTGCAAAAGTATCATGGGCAAGAAAGGGAAAAAAATGGCTGAGAAACTGCTCCATTAGAGAAGACTAAAGATACACGACGATTAAATACGACGCATGACCCTGCATTAGAAGATGGATCAGCATTTGAAGAATAACTTTAAAGGGCATTATTAAGGACATTATCATTGTAACAATATATTTGAATACGGACTATAGACTTGACAATACTAAATCAATGTTAAAATTCCTCATTTTGATCATTATAGTATACTTATACAGTAGCCCTCCTTTATCCACAGTTTCACTTTCCACGGTTTCAGTTACCCACTGCCAATCCAAAATATTCAGTGGAAAATTCCAGAAATAAACCATTCCTAAGTTTTAAACTGTGCACCATTCTGGGCAGTGTGATGAAATTTCACACCATCTCACGCCCTCCACTCCAACCCACTCCATCCCGCCTAGAACATAAATCATCCTTTTGTCTAGCCAGTATAGTCACACTGTATATGCTACCTGCCCATTAGTCACTTAGTTCCCTTCAAGGTTATCAAGATCAACTGTCGACTGTTGCAGTACCATGTTTGTGTTCAAGTAACCATTATTTTACTTAATAATGGCCCCAAAGTACAAGAGTAGTGATACTGGCAATTCAGTATGCCAAAGAAAAGCCATAAATTGCTTCCTTTAGGTGAAAAGGTAAAAGTTCTCAACTTAAGGAAAGAAAAACATTGTATGCTGAGGTAAGTAAGACAGTAAGAACAGTAAGAACAAATCTTCTATCCAAGAAATTGTGAAAGAAAAAAAAACTTGTGCTAGTTTTCCTGTCCCACCTTAAACTACAAAAGTTACAGCCATAATGCAACATAAGTACTTAGTACAGAAGAAAAAAACATTTACTTTGTGGATTGAAGACATGCACAGAAATGTTTTCCAACTGTCAACAATCAGGTTAGTACTAGCCACAGTTTCAGGTACTCACTGGGGGTCTCGGAATGTATTCCCTGATAAGGAGGGACCACTGCATAAAAAAAGGTTCTTTTTATTAGGAAAAAAATCCTGAATCAGTGATAAAGGAACATGTTGTCTCCAACTTATCTCAAACAATTTGGAAAAAATGTATTTATGTGTGTGTGTGTGTGTGTGTGTGTGTGGGTGGGAGAGAGAGAGAGAGAGAGAGAGAGAAAGACAGGGTCTCATTCTGTTGCAGAAAGAGAATGATAAAGCAAATACAACTATGGTGAATCTGGACAAAGGCCTTACAGAAGTTCCTTATATTATTCGAAACTTTAAAAACAAAACAAAAGAAGGGCGCGGTGGCTCAAGCCTGTAATCCCAGCACTTTGGGAGGCCGAGACGGGCGGATCACGAGGTCAGGAGATCAAGACCATCCTGGCTAACACGGTGAAACCCCGTCTCTACTAAAAATACAAAAAACTAGCCGGGCGAGGTGGCGGGCGCCTGTAGTCCCAGCTACTCGGGAGGCTGAGGCAGGAGAATGGCGTAAACCCGGGAGGCGGAGCTTGCAGTGAGCTGAGATCCCGCCACTGCACTCCAGCCCGGGCGACAGAGCAAGACTCCGTCTCAAAAAAAAAAACAAAAAAAAACAAAAAAAAACCTACCCTCTCCCCAAAACAAAGGCAAAATAATTGCCTTAATTATAGTAAACATTGAACAACATATTCTTGAGATAAGACGAAACATATAACAGAAAACAGTCATTTTTAAAGATGAATTTTAAAGCACTGTTTTATACCTCAAGGAACCACAGAGCTTTGACAAAAATAATAGCTGCCTTGAACTTTTTACACATATACACACACTTAAGCTTACACCTTATAGATATATTTCCAGTATCAGCTATAGAACAGACAGTAGAGTGATTAACAACAGGGCTCTGGACTCACATAAATACAGGTCTAAATCCCAGTACCATCATTTGTTAGTTGGCTTTTTTTTTTTTTTTGAGATGGGGTCTCACTCTGTCACCCAGGCTGGAGTGCAGTGGTGCAATCACAGGTGACTGCAACCCTGAACTCCTGTGTTCAATGGATCCTCCCACCTCAGTCTCCCAGGTAGCTGAGACTACAGGCGCACACCACCGTTCCTGGCTAATTTTTTTTTTTTTTTTTTTAAATAGAGATGGGGTCTTGCTTTGTTGCCCAGGCTGCTCTCAAATTCCTTGCCTCAAGTGATTCTCCTGCCTCAGTCTCCCAAAGTGTTGGAATTATAGGAGTGAGCCACCACACCTGGCCTTAACTGGCTAATTTTAGGTAAGTTACTAAATCTCTCTGTGCCTGAATTTCCTCATTTTTAAAATGCAGATTATAGTAGTTTCTAACTGTGAAGACTTTTTGTGAAGATATCAAAAGACAATACATGTAAAGAACGCAGCACATTCAGGCCAGGTGCAGTGGTTCACACCTGTAATCCCAGCTATTCAGGAGGCGGAGGCAGAAGAGTTGTTTGAACCTGGGAGGTGGAGGTTGCAGTAAGCTGAGATTGTGCCACTGCCTCCAGCCTGGGTGATAGAGACTCCATCTCAAAAAAAAAAAAAAAAAGAACTCAGCAAATTCAGAATGAGTGTTGTTCTTATTTATTTTTTTTTTAGAATATCAAAAGAAAATTTTTAACCTAAAAGATAATGAACTAAATGACAAATCTCTTCTGAGATGGAGGTTATGATCTGCCTCCCAACAGTTTAACAGACAAAAAAAAAGCTATGAGTCAAAGGGGACCAGCTTAGAATGTTTAAACCAAAAACTAAAATGTAAATAAAACATAAAATTCCTCCTTACCACTGGATTCCAATGTTAAAATACTTTTAGAATAATATGCTATATATTATTTTAATGTTATTCAATGTATTAAATAATATATTAATTTTTTAAAGTTTATTATTTAATGTATTAAATAATTAATTAAAGAATATGAAAGTGCCTTTGGTTCTGCTTGGTTTACTCAAGTGTATACTTAATAGGTTAGATTTAGACACTTTTAAAAAGCATCCTTAACACCTGTTTGGAATCTGCAAGCTTTTTTTTTTTTTTTTGAGACAAGAGTCTTGCTCTGTTGCCCAGGCTGGAGTGCAATGGCACACCTCGGCTCACTGCAACTTCTGCCTCCCGGGTTCGAGCGATTCTCCTGCCTCAGCCTCCCCAGTAGTTAGGACTACAGGCACCCACCACCATGGCTGGCTAATTTTTGCATTTTAAAGTAGAGACAGGGTTTCACCATGTTGGTCAGGCTGGTCTCGAATTCCTGACCTCAGATGATCCACCCACCTCAGCCTCCCAAAGTGTTGGGATTACAAGTGTGAGCCACTGCGCCTGGCCTGCAAGCATTTTAACAGTAATAGTTAACGAAATTTTACTAAAGTACTGAAAGTAAGAAATCATAAATTCTGTCATTTATCAGAATTTATAAACTCAAATGCCTTCATAGGTCAAGCATCAGCAATAGTGTTGTATAAATCAGCAGGGAAGGATGAGAACACAGTGACTGGACCTGAAAAATACTCTGCCTAAAGGCACTCATATTCAAGTTTTGTTTCATTTTTAAACATTTTGCAACAGTTGTTCAGGCTGAGTTCAGCTCAGGGGGCACCTGTTTTGACCACTGATTTTCAGATTTTAAGCCCTCAGAACCTTGAGATACATAGTTGTATGCATATTTGGTCTTATAAAAAATAGAAAATTTCTGAAAATGAAGACTCACGCACATCAGAAACATAAGGAAATTTCCCATGCCTATAATCCCAGCACTTTGGGAGGCCGAGGCGGGTGGATCACATGAGGTCAGGAGTTCAAGACCAGCCTGGCCAACACAGCAAAACCCTATCTC
>NW_012116433.1:1394999-1411717 GCF_000951035.1 Colobus angolensis palliatus
CAAGTCTGAGATTTTTAAGATTCCATGATTAATGGAACAAATTCCTTCATACCAGTAACAACTATGTACCCATGTAATTATTACAAAAACATTGAAAATTGTTTAATTCATTAACTGCTAAAATGTTTGGCCTAATTAAAAAACTCAATTTGCATGTTTTACGTGGTACAATGCAACCTCTATCTCACTGAAATACCTGTTAATCATTTAACAATATTCTTAAATAGTGACCTCACCTTTATTAAATTCTTTCTAGATGTTCTCCAATAAGTATATGAGAAAAACAGGGTATATTTAAGTGAACAATATCCAATGCTTCCAAAGTCCAAAGCAATCTCTTTTCCTGCTGGATTCCCTAACATTTACATTATTATCATTTTATACTATTAAAGATTATATATATTGATATGTTTTATCTTCTCTATTACACTTTATTTTATTTTTTTTTTTTTGAGGCGGAGTCTCGCTCTGTCGCCTGGACTGGAGTGCAGTGGCCGGATCTCAGCTCACTGCAAGCTCCGCCTCCCGGGTTTACGCCATTCTCCTGCCTCAGCCTCCCAAGTAGCTGGGACTACAGGCACCCGCCACCTCGCCCGGCTAGTTTTTTTTTGTAGTTTTAGTAGAGACGGGGTTTCACTGTGTTAGCCAGGATGGTCTCCATCTGCTGACCTCGTGATCCGCCCGTCTCGGCCTCCCAAAGTGCTGGGATTACAGGCTTGAGCCACCGCGCCTGGCTACACTTTAAACTATATAATGGCAGAAATCATGTCCTATTTATCTTTTATCCCTAATAAGAAGCATTTTGCCCTAGCATAGAAGGTGATCATAAAAAAGAAATTCAAGAGTAATGTTTTTTCCAGCATGATAATCTCAAGTTAAACTCTTTCCAAATCTTACGTAATTCAAATTCTTCTGCTTTCAAAAACTCTGCAACTCAGAGAAGTTCTCAGCATCAGTAGCTGGTTATGTTACTATTTAAGTATTATTAATTTTTTTTATTTTTCTGAGACAGAGTCTTGCAGTGCTGCCCAGGCTGGAGTGCAATGGCCTGATTTTGGCTCACTGCAGCCTCAGCCTCCCAGGTTCAATCAATTCTCCTGCCTCAGCTTCCAGAGTAGCTGGGATTACATGTGTGTACCACCACATCTAGCTAATTTTTGTATTTTTAGTAGAGCCAAGGTTTCACCATGTTGGCCAGGCCAGTCTTGAACCTCAGGTGAACCACCTGGCTTGGCCTCCCAGAGTGCTGGGATTACAGGTGTGAGCCACACCTGGCCAGCAATTATTTTATTAGATAAATATTACAATAACTTTATAATATTTCAAGAAAGTAAAACTTTAAGCATATTACTTAAAACTAAGCTTAGTTTTAGACATTTATTACAGAGAAGGATCATAAGTTTTTGGAAAGTATTATTATAATCATTAAAGTCTTACCTGAGGATTCCAACCTGGATCTAGTTTTTTAACTACTGCAATATATTCCTGCATTGCTTGGCTGGGGCTTGAATCACCAAGTGCTTTCCATGCTTCCCTACAATATGGAATATCCAAAATGACCTGTTATTATGAAAATAACACAAACAGCATTTTTCTTATTATTATTAAAAAAATTGCACACACATTTCAAGGGTCTCGGAATATAGAGATAATAAGTTATGGATACAGAAGTTGTGTCTTTTTGCATTTACATTGGTCTAGAGCTATACAGACCTTATTGCCCTACCTAAGAAGCCTTTTCAGACATTTTTTTTTTCCTAATCACCCTCCCCTACGAAATTTTAAAAACACAGATACACTGCATATCTATTAAATTTTGGAAGACCACAAACCACTGTAATCTAAGATTTTATAACTTCCTCAAACCAATTTTCACCCCATTGCAGATGTATGCTCCACAGACTAATACAGATTATTCTCATAAATTAACTGTGCTTATGGGATTTTGGTCATAAACTCATCATCACATAAAAAACAATATTCCCAAGGAAAATGCATCAAACTTCTTACTAAGATACAAGAAATCCACCTTCCCTTTCTGCTCTTACCTCATCTATAAGTTACTAGTAACTGATCCTGGGAACTCAGTCTGGGACTTCAAAAGTCAGGGATGGTGAGGGCAGAAACAAGAACACTGGCCAGGCGTGGTGGCTCATGCCTGTAATCCCAGCACTTTGGGAGGCTGAGGCAGGTAGACCACCTGAGGTCAGGAGTTTGAGACCAGCCTGGCCAACATGGTGAAACCCCATCTCTACTAAAAATACAAAAATTAGCCGGGCATGGTGGTGTGCGCCTGTAGTCCAGCTACTCTGGAGGCTGAGGCAGGAGAACTGCTTGAACCTGGGAAGCAGAGGTTGCAGTAAGCTGAGATGGCACCACCGCACTCCAGCCTGGGCAACAGAGCAAAATTCTGTCTCAAAAAAAAACCAAAAAGCAAAAGCAACAACTAAAGAATACTAATGAGTAAGTTAGGGACTTCCTACAATATAAATGGCAAAAGCAACATTTTAGTCCTGAGCTTCCTTTTGAGTCATTTTTTTTTTTTCCACCCCCTGCAGGCTGCCAGGACAGGCCTCCTTCTTGGTTTTTCCCTGCCAGTTCTTTCTAATTCCAACCAGGGTTTCTCGATTTCCCTGATTTGCTGTCAAACAGAACTCAA
Source organism: Colobus angolensis palliatus (assembly GCF_000951035.1). Classification (NCBI taxonomy): domain Eukaryota; kingdom Metazoa; phylum Chordata; class Mammalia; order Primates; family Cercopithecidae; genus Colobus; species Colobus angolensis. Next base: position 1,397,659 of record NW_012116433.1, read on the forward strand.
TTCCACATTTTTTTTTTCACTACCTTCCTGCTTTTATGATGAATATAACATCTTTCTGAGGTTTTCTAAATTTATTTTCACTGAATTCCTTAAGAACTACTTGTATGTATCATAACACTTCATCCCTAAATAGATCAGCCTACACAAACTCAGGAAATTTATCATCAATACTATTATATAATAGAGAGGTTATACATTCAGATTTTCCTGATTGTCCCAATAATGTCCTTTATGGCTTTCTTCTCCCACACCAGGAACCAATCAAGATCCACACACAGGATTGAGTTTCATGTATTGTCAGCTTTTTTGTCTTCCATATTGTTGGTATTTTTTAAGAGTCCAACTGTTTTATAAAATATCTCTCAATTTGAATTTGTCTAATTGTTTCCTTGCCTACATAGTGTTCTTGCCAGAAATGATTAATCATGATTAGAATTGGGTTAAATTATTTCAGCAGAGTAATATATAGGTGACATGCCCTTTTCAATGCATCACACTGGGGGCACATGATGTCAGTCTGTCCCATCATCAATAAGATTCATGGCTTGGTAACGGCAGTATCTGTCAGGTTTCTCCCTCATAATTAAAAAGTAAATGGTGGGTCAGCCTGTAACCCATGGTTTTGCTCCCCAATAGTTTTTCACCTAGCATTTTAACAACAGTTTTCCTCAATAGTTTTTCTCCAATAGTTCCCGAATATTTTGTCATCTAATATTTTATCATTTGTTGATGTTCTTGCCTAAACAATTATTATGGTGGCTATAAAATCTAAATTTTTTTAATTGCTAAAAACAATGGAGAAACAGGCAAAGCACAGAAAAAAAATGAAGCTATAAAATTTCATAAATTATGACAAAAACTCACCGTAAATGTTAACATCAGGTATTCTTTAGAACAGTAATAAAATGCCAGAGAACTGTTGGTTATCATCAACCAAAAAACTTGTGCAAGAATATAATCAATGCACTGCTTCCTTCACTGAGACTGTCCTATATAAAAAAAAAATCACCTGAACTAAACAGTGTGGGTAGTGACATAAGTGATTTACATCTCAGTTCAAGCTCTGTATCCCCTTACAGCTGGGTAACAAACAGTTGGCAGGCAGGATTGTATCCAGGGGACCAGATTTTATGTGGGACTGCTCTAGAATATAAACTCAGAACCCATATTTAATCACTTCCTCTCTCTATAACCATATTTTATCTTTTTTTCTTTTTTAACTCTACCTTCTAACCTTCTTTTAATTCCAGGGCTGATGCTCCAAAGCCTTCCCTTCTATAACTAAGATTCCCAGTTGTATGCAATTTCTTTTTTCACTTAGACAAGGTAAGAGAAGACAAGGTCTCATAAATGACAAGAAGGAACTTCTGGATTATAAGTTTAAAAAGTTTGCAAAAGTATACTCTTTTTTTATGTATTCAGAGAAAAAGGGAAGTTAGTATCTGGTTTTGGCTTTTCACTGAACTTCTCCCTTCTTCCCAAGAGTACTATAAGCTGTTATTTACTGTGGCGTGGGTGCGGCAAGGAACACAAGAGTAGCAAGAGACAGGGAGATGAAACTGGGACAGGGAAGAAGGATGAAAAATGGGGATTTATCCTGCTGTTTGGCCCTTCCCATCATTCTGGCCTTCTTCCAAAAATCCCTCCAGAAGGGAGAAGTCGTGATCCATTAGGGGCTGAATGACAGAAAAGGAAAATCTCAAGCAATAGCTCTCATGATTACTCTCTTACGTATTAAAATGTGAGGCATGTATGTCTGTTGTGAACCACTTATATTCCAACATGCTAGCGTAAGAATCCTTCAGGAGACTTAGCTAAAAGTAGATTTCTTTAATCTCTCTCCCAATTGCCTGTTATTAGTACAGGCTACAGCAGAGAGAGATTAATATAAAAATAATTCTTTAATCAGCTCACTGCTTTCTAATTCCTAAACACCTAAACCATTTCCAACAACCTCATTAAAGATTCCAAGAATTTCTTACCATTTTTGCTTTCCTTCAAAATCAAAGAAGCTTGGTTTAGGAGTATTGCAATTTCCAACTTTGACCTAAATGAGGGAAGGAAAATCAAGAACTTATTTTTCAAAGAAACATCTGGGAAACTTTTCCTTTTCAAATGTATTATGTATATTTAGTAACCATAGGTTGGAAAATATTTGCACCTATATGGAATAGAAAAATTTAACATTCTTTGCAAAAGCAAACAAAAAACCCAAACAGAATCAAACATTGCATACAGGCTACTTTGGCTTACTGCATAAAACAACTATTTTTTTTTTTTTTTGAAATGGAGTCTCGCTCTGTCGCCCAGGCTGGAGAGCAGTGGCCGGATCTCAGCTCACTGCAAGTTCCGCCTCCTGGGTTTACGCCATTCTCCTGCCTCAGCCTCCCGAGTAGCTGGGACTATAGACGCCCGCCACCTCACCCGGCTAGTTTTTTTGTATTTTTTAGTAGAGACGGGGTTTCACTGGGTTAGCCAGGATGGTCTCGATCTCCTGACCTCATGATCTGCCCGTCTCAGCCTCCCAAAGTGCTAGGATTACAGGTTTGAGCCACCGCACCCGGCCAAAACAACTATTACCTAATATTGTAATACAGAAAAACTGTGATAAATGGTTGCATTTCGAAGTTAGTAGACTATTTACATATAAGATAAGTTATCAATATACATTATATTCTCTTTATTACCATGTATAAGGAATTTTTTAACACAGAATTAATAAGGTTTAGAATTCATAATTTATCAGAATTCATAACACTATTTCTTCATGCTGATTCTCATAACTCTGTTAGCATTTTATCTCTCCAAAATTTCAAGGGAAAAAGTGTACTACTTTTAAAGTGCCCTATTAAGAAACTCATCAATATAAATTTGGATGCCAAAAGCCATGCAAAAAAATTTCAGGGGTTCTCAACAATACAATTCTATTTTTCTACAACAGTCTTATCATCTTGTTTGTGGTCAATACTTAATTTTAATCCTCAAATGACATTTGCAGTTAAACTGTACAGTGAATATTTTCATTGAGAATAAGCATAAATGAAATTCACACGAGTGCAGAATTCACTATACAGGCCCTGATTCCCACTGCCAGAAGTCATCGTCCTTCCTTATGAACTCTTAGAGCATTTACTCTATATATCTTTTATGGTACTTTTCACTTTTTCTACCATGTGTTAGAAAGTTTTGTGTAAAGTCTCATCTTTCTGAATAGAGCCTGTAACTGTTCTTAACTCATCCACAGCACCTATCTACTTCTCAGGGATTTTCCCACTATCTCCCATTACTCTTCCACACTTGAATTCTGCTAAAATCTAACTGATGCCTTCATCTAACCAGAATGATCTACTGATTACCTTAGGGATTCCTAGTTCAGGGTTTTGCTTGTCACTCCACTCACCTGAAACGCCTTTTCTTCTTTCCTCAGCTTTTAAGATGCTGCACGACCTTCCAGTTCTACTCAAATTTCAGATTCTAAGAACTCTTTCAGTCTACAAGGATCTCATCTACCTCTGAATTCATAACAATTACCACCTCTATCATTTTCTTAGCAATTAATCGCATGGCCCTCTGCTGTTATTAAAATGTATACTTACATAGAAGCAGCCCTGTTATGATGGAATAGAGAGAAGAAAAGGTAAAAAGGAGCCACATTTCTTGAACAACCACCATAGACCAAACACTTCACATATTTTATCTCGAATGGGCCAAAAAATAATCCTGCTAGGTATGCCACTACACACTCATCTTATAAATGAAGATAGAGAAGCTCAGGAGGGTTGTCTCAGTTCACACATTAGTATATTCCTGAATTAGTAGTCTGGATTTAAATCCAAGAGTGTTTGACTCCAAAGTTCAATACCCCTTTAGTACATCATTCTGTCTTCAATGCTAAATAGAGTCTGGGATTCAATTCTGGACTCTAAAATCACAGACTGTTAGAAATATTAAATGAGATAAATTATACAAACTTCAAGACATCATAAAAATAGCAGTTATAACTATTTTTGTTTTTTATCCAGACACCATCCAGTGGCAGCAACAAATGTCAATAGTTCTTCTCCATTTCTCCTGTAGTAACAGAAGTCTCAGCTGGACACATGATCATCCAGCTAAACATTACACATGGCCATCCAACTTCTGCCTAGGTTCTGGGGACTGGATGTGTGGAAGAGTGATACAAATACATTCCTTAAAAAGAAAAGGAGTTTGTCTTTCCCTTTCCCTTTGCCCTGGATATGATATACATGTGGTGACGGTAAGCCACCTCTGACCATGAAAAAGGAACTTAGGGCAGCAGTTTTCAAATTTTTTAGTCTTATAATCCCTTTATACTCTCATGATTCTAAAGAGCCATCATTTATATATCTATCGATATTTATCATATTAGAAATTAAAACTGGGACATTTAAAAAATGTGTATTAGCTCATTTAAAAATAATAAATCCATTAGATGTTAACATAAATAACATTTTATGCAAAATACATATTCTAAAAAAATCAGTGAGAAAAGTAGCACTGTTTTACATTTCTTAATTTTTTTAATGTCTCGCTTAGAAGCCAGTTGCATTTACATATCTACTGCTGCATCCAATCTACTGCAATATGTTGTTTTGGTTGAAGTATAAGAAGAAAATTCAGCTTCACGCAGATAATGTTGTTAGAAAAGAGAGAAGTATTTTAGCAGCATTTTGAGATAGTTGTAGATATTCTTCTTTGATACTATGCCAAAACCTAACAGATGGTAGTTTCAGGTCAGTTGCAATGAGGAATCTGAACTCATATCAATGAATTTTTCATACTGTTAACACTGAAATCCATTGGTCTGACTTGCACTTTGAAAGGCATCTTTTACCAACACATGATTTGTAACATCATTCCATGAAATATTTAGAAAATATGGTTTACTGAGTTACACAGACTTTTCAAATGTTGACACATTTCATGATATAATAGCAAACGTTCACATTCATGACTGTCACCACTTATCTCATCAAAAAAAGTTTGTAAGTACTGGGAAGCTGTCAAGCTCACAGTGGCAGATACAGATTTTCCAAACTTCTCATTTTCACTTGAAGGCTCAAATGTTATTACTGGCAACAAATACTTTGAGTTGTTTTCCTTGAAGTGACAGGCTTATTTCATTCATTTTCAAGAAACTACCTGCCAAATACCCAAATTTGAGTAGGTATAATTATCTGAGTTGTTCTGTTAAGTAAAAATGGAAAAAAGTATATAGTTCATTTTGCAACTCAGAAATTGCACAAGTGCTTTTCCTCAAAATAGTTAACATAACTCAGTATGCAGAAGTATTTTGTGTGTACTTCCCATCTCATCACACAAAATTTAAGACTTGACTCAAGGGTTAATAGTTAATAAAGTAGTATTAAGGTGCAGTGGTTCATGTCTGTAATATTAGCACTTTGGAAGGCCTAGGCAGGCGGATCACCTGAGATCAGGAGACCAGCCTGGTCAACCATGGCCAACATGGTGAAACCCCATCTCTACTAAAAATACAAAAATTAGTCGGGCGCGGTGAGAGACATCTGTAATCACAGCTACCCAGGAAGCTGAGGCAAGAGAATCGTTTGAACCTAGAAGGCGGAAGTTGGAGTGAGCCCAGATCACGCCACTGCATTCTAGCCTGGATGACAGACCAAAACTCCGTCTCAAAAAACAAAAAAAGTATTATTAAATAGTATCTCATGAAGTCAACAGAAATTCACAAATTTTCATTACTCTCCAGTTTTCACAGCTGTCAATTAGCTATCTTTAGGAGGGAGAGTGTAGGCTGATGTAGAGAGCAACCAAAAAACTGTTCATTCATTTGATTTTGTTGAAACTTTATTGAAAGATTATTTTGAAGCCATAGGCTAATCTGAGACTAATAAAGCTGTGATGCTAAGTAAATTTGGAGTTCTCCCTGAGAAAATAAGGTTCATATGTTAGCTTATTTATTATCTTCCTGCCAACAACCTCATCCAGCCTACAAAATAGGGTGCTATTCTGAATACAAAATGTTATTTTATGATTAATTTTGATGCAATATGCAGAAATGATATTGGACTTTCAACTTTATTATTCTATCAAAGATGCTATTCTTAATGTTATCTCAGAATTTTGTCAAAAATAATATATTTAGGAGATTGATGAAAACTGTGGCCCAGTGTCATATCTAAGCAAGTATATTATTTCCTAATAATGCGGAATTTTATTTGCAGATACAGAATATCTCTAAACACCCTAAAGTCAAGTTCTTGAAAGGATGAGGGACATTCCTCCTTCATATTATCTGAATGAAGTGAGTATACCTGAGACAGAATGGTTCCCAAGTTGATAGGTGACTACAGTTCACTCATGACTTAGAAATAGAATATTGAATAATGACGACACCGATATCAATAAATAAAGATATGTCCTAGAAGAAAAAAGAATATTTTCTAGGGAATTTGGGGAAAATTAGTCTCATACTGCCCAGAGAATCATCAGACATATTATAGGTCCTAATATGATTCTCGATAAATATTTGTTAAATAATCAAAAGTTTCACTCTAATGTTATTAGGACAAAATATAATAAATGACCAAAGAGAAAACAGATATCAAGAACTTTTCCCAGAAAGCTAATTCCAAGTCCAGTTTGGAGGTAATTTTCATTCAACACTATAATTAATACCATTTGTTCCTACAGCTTTCTCTCTCAGGTCACATTAACTGACATTCATAATAATGACCATCAACCTTCAAAACAAGGTTCATCTCTACTCAATATATCCAGTTTAAGAACACAGTGGGGCTGGGCATGGGGGATCATGTCTGTAATAACAGTACTTCGGGAGGCTTAAGCAGGAGGATCGCTTGAAGCCAGAAGATCAAGGCTGCAGTGAGCTATGAGTGTGTAACTGCCCTCCAGCCTGAGCAACGGAACAAGATCCCATCTCTAAAAAAAATTTTTTAGTTAAAAAAAAAAAGGAATACAGCAGGCCTCTCCCCCAACTTATTTTTCCTTTAACAAATACAGGGGAAAATATGTAACTATGTCAAGAGGCAAAAAGAAAAAAAGGTTACACATTTTTAATAAAACAAAATAGGCTATTACCCAGAATTTCATTTCCTCCAGTGTTCCAAAGAGCTGTAATTTTCCTGAACTGTTATTTAACTCTTATCAGCAATTTTTCAGGTGTGTTCAAACCTAGTTTCCTCAAGTACTTTGTAGGTTTCTTAAAAGCAAATGTGGGCTGGGCACGGTGGCTCACGCCTGTAATCCCAGTACTTTAGGAAGCCGAGGCAGGCAGATCACCTGAGGTCAGGAGTTCAAGACCAGCCTGGTGAACATAATGAAACCCCGTCTCTTCTAAATATACAAAAAATTAGCCGGGCATGGTGGCGGGCACCTGTAATCGCAGCTACTTGGGAGGCTGGGACAGGAGAATCGCTTGAATCGGGGAGGCTGAGGTTGCAGTGAGCCAAGATCTAGCCACTGCACTCCAGCCTGGGCAACAGAAACGAAACTCTGTCTCAAAAAAAAATAAAAATAAAAATAAAGTGTCAGCCAGCAAAGTGGCTCATGCCTATAATCCCAGCACTTTGGGCAGGTGGATCGCCTGAGCTCAGGAGTTCAAGACCAGCCTGGGAAATGTGGCAAAACCCAAACTCTCTGTGGAAAAAAAAAAAAAATTGTGAGTGTCATGTTTTTCCTTCTCTGCATTCTCTGTAGGCATTATATCCAAGTGTCTTGCATATAAAAGCTGCTGAACAAATATATGTTGCTTATGACAAAGCAATTATTTCCCTTCTGGTACCTAACCAATGTCAACCTGAATTATAAATTAAACATGTCTATACATCTCCCTATTTCCAGGTAAAGTTCACAGCCTTAGACTGAGTCAGGAGCTACAACCCAGTTCTGACTGATATATCTGTATGACCCTAGGCAAGCTGCCTACTCTCTGTGGCCTTCAGTTTCCTTTTCTGTAAAAGAAGGGCATTATTTCATCTGGTGTTCATAGCTCTTTTTAGATTGTATCAAACAGAAAAGAAGACATATTCAACGAAAACATAAGTCAAAGATATTCAGGATTTTATAAAAATCACAAAAGTTGCAATACTGTATTTTGCATTGCATCACATTATTATTATTATTTTTTTTTTTTTTTTTTTGAGGCGGAGTTTTGCTCTCGTTGCCCAAGCTGGAGTGTAATGGCGCGCAATCTCCGCTCACCGCAACCTCCGCCTCCCCGGTTCAAGCGATTCTCCTGCCTCAGCCTCCTGAGTAGCTGGGATTAGAGGCATCCGCCACCACGCCTGGGTAATTTAGTAGAGAGGGGGTTTCTCCATGTTGGTCAGGCTGGTCTCGAACTCCTGACCTCAGGTGATCCTCCCGCCTCGGCCTCCCAAAGTGCTGGGATTACAGGCGTAAGCCACTGCGCCCAGCCCTGCATCACATTACTACAATCCTATTATCAATATAGTTTAATTAACTTTACCATATTTACTTCCATGTGGCCCTTTGGAAAGTGTAAATGAATGATAAATTTTATTTTATCCTCATTTTGTAAAGGTTCTTAAGCTGGCAAAATGCAAGATAACTGAATAAGTCAGAGAAAAAAACAGAAAAACAGTGTCCAGTGCCAAGCTAAATAAATATCACTCCTAGGAAAGCAAACATCTTTTCCACGTTCAGGATGATGCTCCGTATCTTTCTCCCCCATCCACCCTTTCCCTGCTACTTTACCTGTTTGTACCTGGCATACAGATACAAGAGCTGCTCCCTGCTGGCCACCTGAATTAGGCCTTGCAGGTGCGCGGCAGCCTTCTCAAACAGCTCGGCCAGGCAACTGGACTCCTCGATCTCAGGGCTGTGTGGGAACTCCACCTCCCCGGAGTCGTCCCCTGAGCTCAGCTCTCCACCGCTATCGCCGGTGGTGGCCCCCGCGGGCAGGAATGATGAAGCCATGTCTCCTTGCTCGCTCCGTCCCTCTCCGTCCGGCGTGTCCTCCTTGGATCGGGTGTAAGACCGGCTTGAAGGCCTGGCCCACCAGTCTGGGTCCCGAGCCTGAGCTCCAGTCGGACCCAAGCTCAGTCGCGGCGCGCTCCCTCACGTAACCCTGCTCCCTGCCCACTTCTACTCCCTGGGCGTGCAGAGCAGGCTCCCCGACCCTCTGCCGCTCTGCCCAGTCGACCCGGCCTCCTCCGGCTTCCCTCCGGCCAACAGCTCGCTAGGGCTCGCCTCAGGCCCTTCCAACGGAACGAGGGTCGAGGGCCAGGCAGTCGGCGGCGGGTGAGCGCGGGGCGCGGCTGGCTACCGGCCGTGGGGGCGGGGCGGGGCGGCGTGCGTGCCGGCGGCGTGCGCTTTTGTAGGGCCTGCTCTGCGCCGGCGAGGAAGCGTGGGAGACGCTACGCTGGAAGCTTTTCCCTGCCGGAGGAGAGAAAGTGCAGTCTGCTGTTCGGGCGTCTCTTAATCGTTTCGCCGAAATTAGCAGTCCCGAACTCCGGAGCCCGGCACCGGCATGGGCCCCTGGGGGTGGGGGAAGGAGGCCGTCTGTGTAGTAGTGTAGCGGTGAGAGCGGAGTCGCGGGAAACGCGGGTTTGAGGACTAAGGTTCCGCCTGCCCCAGGTTGTGCGCCTCAAACGCCCCCAAACAGCCCTGCGCGCGGATCTGTTGCCTGCGCGTTGGGCTCTGTGTTGAAATAATGAAAAACTGCAAGACGGGGCTGTCCCGCCCTACCGTGTGACTGATGAGTGGAATGACTCCTCTGCTGGTTTCGCTGTACACACTTTCGGATCCCGCACCTCTCCGGGCGGTAATAGGGTTTGGGAGGTGCGGAGCGCGCCTTAGCCCAGTTCTCAAGATGAGCTCTGCATTTGACACTGTGCTTTGTAGACCCTATGAAGTGAAACCGGAAGTATGGCACAGTTCTGCCCTAGAGGAACGTACAAAACTTTTTTTTAAACTATAACATTATGAGTGGTTATGTCCTAAATGTTAAACACAACAACGCACTATATATTCACTTAATACTCAATGTAATAAGCACTATAAGAAGGGTACAAAGAAAGTGTTGTAAAGAGTGGTTATTGACTGGGGTTAGGCTTGTGACGGGTGGACAGAGGGCTGGACAGGATGAGGAATCTATGAGAGAACACAGGAAGGTGAGAAAGCTTGCATCAGGATTCAACAAACATTACTTAAGTCTGCAGAAAGTTCCAGTGTTAGTGTCAGGCCTCTGAGCCCAAGCCAAGGCATCGCATCCCCTGTGACTTGCACGTGTACGCCCTGATGGCCTGAAGTAACTGAAGAATCACAAAAGAAGTGAAAATGCCTGCCCCGCCTTAACTGATGACATTCCATCACAAAAGAAGTGAAAATGGCCGGTCCTTGCCTTAAGCAATGACATTATCTTGTGCCTGGCTCACCCTGGCTCAAAAAGTTCCCCCACTGAGCACCTTGTGACTCCCACTCCTGCCCGCCAGAGAACAACCCCCCTTTGACTGGAATTTTCCTTTACCTACCCAAATCCTATAAAACGGCCCCACACTTACCTCCCTTTGCTGACTCTCTTTTCGAACTCAGCCCACCTGCACTCAGGTGAAATAAACAGCCATGTTGCTCATACAAAGCCTGTTTGGTGGTCTCTTCACACAGATGTGCATGACATTTAGTCCCTGCTGTCAAGGTGCTCACAATCCAGTCAAAGGGATGTTTAATGACCAAATTCTTGCGATTAAAAAGTGATTAAGAATATATAATGTATTGAGGACTTGATCCTTATAACGTAAGGTAGGTACTCTTATTTTACACATAGGAAATCAGCACAGAGTGGTTAACTTGTCAAAGGATGCACAGCTAGCAAATGGAGGAGCAAGGAAAAAGAAGTTAGCCTGCGTGTGGGGTAATAATGGATGATGAACCCGAAGAGTAGACTGAAGGAGAGATAACATGGACTTTTATATCTTTCTGTTTTTCTAATTTTTATTAAAGAGAATTGAATATTAACTGCTTTTTTGGCATCTTTGGAGATTATCTGCTTTTCTCTAGTCTTCGAAAGGAATTATATTAACAATTTCTATTTTAATGAATTATATTAACAAAAATAAATTTGGGATTTAATGAATAATAGCTAACATTGATATATTAATATGCGTTAATTCAAAACCTCCTAGTTTTGAGCATTACTTCTGTTCCTGAAACTTTTTTAAAAAGTTATTTGTAGGTTCAGTTTGCTAATATTTTCATTATCTTTACATCTCCATTTAAAGATGTGATTAACCTATAGTTCTCCTTTTCTATACTTTCTCAATTTTGTGTCAAGGTAATAAAATCCTTGTAGAATGCATTTAGAAGTTTTCATCTTTTTCTGTATTCTGGAAGAGTTTACATAACTTGGGAAAGAGAGCAACCAGAATTCTTGTACACTGCTGGTGTGAGCATAAATTGATACAGTCATTGTGGAAAAATGTTTGGCACTATCTACTAAAGCTGAGCATAAACGTATAGCAATTCGACTCCTCCCCAGTGGGAATATATACATGGCATTCACCAAAAACATGTAGGAGAACATTCATAGCAGCACTATGAACTAATTCCTAATTGCTCCAAACTGGAAGCTCCCGAATGTCCATCAACACTAGAATGGATAAACTGTGGTGTGTTTACATGATGGAACACTATTCATCAGTGAGAATGAACTAATTACAATGACACAGAACAACATGAATGAATCTCAAACATAAATGTTGAATTCAGGAGGCCTATACTCAAAACAGTACATATTATATGTTTCTAGTCATAAAAAATTCAAAATCAGGCAAAAGTAATCTGTGGTGTTAGACTCGGGATAGTGGGTAACCTCAGGGTTAGTGATCTGAAGGGCACATGAAGGGGACTTCTGGTATTTGGGTATGTTGTTTCTTACGCCAGACATTAGTACCCTGATATGTTTGTTCACTTTATGAAAATTCATTTATAATTTATGTACTTTATGTATAGATTTGAATGAAAAAATTTATTATAAAAATAACATGTAAGAAAGAAAAAGGAAAGGGTCCTTAACATTCAGAACCTGGCCCGGCACTCACAGCTAGGCCTTGTTATTCTCCTATTGGATGGCAATAATCTCACAAAATAGCAACGGTAGGCAAGGTCACTCTGAAATTATGATACAATGATACAAAGCAAACCACTTCATTAAGCTTTTCTAAGCACAGACAAAAAGCTCACTTTACTGACTGCAAAACACAACACCTTTTTCTTGGCCCAAACAAATAACTACTACTACTTTACAAATTGCAGCTTTATTCTCATGCTAGTCTCTTCTCTATAGGTGAGACTGAGATGCCCAAGATCTCAATCTTATTACAGTGGGTAGCTAGTCAGGAATGAGCAGGGCAGGAGAGGGCTCCCCACCACACGCACATATCAGGAATGTCAGGCGACCATCAGGTGATGGTCAAGCGGTTAACTGTCTCACTAAAATAATAATTGATCACAGCTGGCACCAGGGACTAGCCGTCTCCTGATAGAAAACACCTGAGGCCGGGTGCGGTGGCTCAAGCCTGTAATCCCAGCACTTTGGGAGGCCGAGACGGGCGGATCACAAGGTCAGGAGATCGAGACCATCCTGGCTAACCCGGTGAAACCCCGTCTCTACTAAAAAATAAAAAAAACTAGCCGGGCGAGGTGGTGGGCGCCTGTAGTCCCAGCTACTCGGGAGGCTGAGGCAAGAGAATGGCATAAACCTGGGAGGCGGAGCTTGCAGTGAGCGGAGATCCAGCCACTGCACTCCAGCCTGGGCGACAGAGCAAGACTCCGTCTCAAAAAAACAAAAAAAAAAAAAACAAAAAAAAAGAAAACACCTGAAACGAGTGATCAGCAGCTTCCTGGTAAGATCTCAGGAGTGGGGCGAGTAGGCTCAAGCATGTGCATGCAGACTGAAGGGGTGGCCTGCCCCTCCACATCTGTGGGCGTTTCTCGTTAGGTGTAACGAGAGACTTGAAAAAAGAAATGAGACACAGAGACAAAGTATGGAGAAAGAAAAAGTGGGCCCAGGGGACCGGCGCTCAGCATACAGAGGACCCACGCCGGCACCAGTCCGGCGCTCAGCATACAGAGGACCCACGCCGGCACCAGTTCCCTCAGTATTTATTGATCATTATCTTTACCATCTCGGAAAATGGGAAGTGGCAGGATAGTAGGATCATAGTACAGAGTAGGTCAGCAGAAAGACATATGAATAAAGATCTCTGTGACATGAATAAGTTTAAGGAAAAGTGCTGTGCCTTGATATGCATATGCAAACATCTCCATAAACCTTTTTAGTGCATAAAGAGCAGCATTGCCACTAGCAAGTCCCACCTTCAGCCCTAAGGTGGTTTTCTCCCATCTCAGTAAATAGAACATACAATTGGGTTTTACACCCTAGACGTTCCATTGCCCAGGGATGGGCAGGAGACAGATGCCTTTCTCTATCTCAACTGACCAGAGGCCTTCTTTCCTCTTATACTAATCCTCCTCAGCACAGACCCTTCATGGGTGTCAGGCTTGGGGACGATCACGTCTTTCCCTTCCCACGAGGCCATATTTCAGACTATCACATGGGGAGAAACCTTGGACAATACCTAGCTTTCCTAGGCAGAGGTCCCTGCGACCTTTGGCAGTATACGTGTCCCTGGGTACTTGAGATTAAGAGAATGATGAAGACTTTTCACAAGCATACTGCCTTCAGGCACTTGTTTAACAAAGCACACCCTGCACAGCCCAAAATCCTTTAAACCTTGAGTCACCACAGCACATGTCTCTTGCAAGGACAGGGTTAGGGGTAGGGTCACAGATTAACAGCATCTCAAATACAGAACAAAATGGAGTCTAGTATGTCTACTTATTTCTATATAGACACAGTAACAGTCTGATCTCTCTTTTCCCCACACGGACAGCCAACCCCAAGGGAACAATAAGGGGAGAAGTAATGCAAGACCCCAGAAGTAAGCCAGTGTATAAAACCCCAAGGCCAGGCACACAGTGGCTCATGCCTGTAATCCCAGCACTTTGGGAGGCCAAGACA
>NW_012116433.1:1413037-1414039 GCF_000951035.1 Colobus angolensis palliatus
GGCGGAGCTTGCAGTGAGCTGAGATCTGGCCACTGCACTCCAGCCTGGGCGACAGAGCGAGACTCCGTTTCAAAAAACAAAAAACAAAAAACACCCTCTTACTGAGGCAGCCCATTCTTCCTCGAGGTGTATGTTCTTCCTCACTGCAACCAGAAATAATTCCAACTTGGTTAACTACAGATGCGTTCCTGGAGGTCTCTGCCCGAAGGACATTGACACTTGAGAAGCTTTCATTTCTTGAGGAGTCTATTAAAATCCCAAAACTGTCAGGATCTGGTGACACTGAGGAGACAGATCTTTTACCGTTAGCATTTCCCTTCAGGCATTTCTTGGGAAAGAGTACAGTTGACCCTGGAATAACACAAGTTTGAACTCTGTGCATACATTTATACATGGATTTTTTTCTATATATATTGGAAAATGGTTTGGAGATTTGTGACAATTTAAAAAACACAGATAAACTGTACAGCCTAGAAATATTGAAAAATTAAGGAAAAGGTATGTCATGAATGCATAAAATATGTAGATACTCATCTATTTTATCACTTAATACCACAAAATATACACAAATATATATATATATATATTTTGAGATGGAGCCTCGCTCTTGTTGCCCAGGCTGGAGTGCAATTAAGCAGTCTTGGCTCACTGCAACCTCTGCCTCCAGGATTCAAGTGATTCTCCTGCCTCAGCCTCCCGAATAGCTGGGATTACAAGTGCCCGCCACCGTGCCCAGCTAATTTTTGTGTTTTTAGTAGAGATGGGGTTTCACCATGTTGGTCAGGCTGGTCTCGAACTCCTGACCTCAGGTGATCCTCCCGCCTCGGCCTCCCAAAGTGCTGGGACTACAGGTGTGAGCCACTGCACCCAGCCTAAAATGTGTTTTCTTACAGCACACTTCTATTTAAAAAAAAAAAAAAAAAAAAAAACGATGTCCTGGTGGGGAGTCTAGCCCACATTGAGTTGAATCCCAGACATACAAAGATAAGTCAACCAAACAAT
>NW_012116433.1:1414754-1421287 GCF_000951035.1 Colobus angolensis palliatus
ACTTATTATAAAAAGTTAAAATTTATCAAAACATACACACACAAACACAGACCATAGCACCATTAACAGTTGAGAGAAATTGAAATAAACATAACAATGCAGCATTAAATTATAACTGCATATAACTCATACATACTGTAGTGCTGTACTAATTTCCTGGCACCTCTCGTTGCCATTGCAGTGAGCTCAAGTGTTTTGAATGTATCCACTTAAAACACTTTGTGATGTTAATCATCTCCGTAAGAGCAGTTGTCTCTCCAGTAAATTGTGTATCGTAGTAAAAAGTGATCACTCACGGTTCCTGTGTATTTTTCATCGTGTTTAGTGCACTGCTGTAAACCCTGAATAACACCGTGGTACCCAAACAAAGTGCTACTAGTGATGCTGTAAGTGCTCCCAAAAAGCAGAGAAAAGTCATGACATTACAAGGAAAAGTTGAATTGCTTAATAAGTACTGTAGATTGAGGTCTGCAGCTGCGGTTGCTGCCACTTCAGGCAGGGATTCATCTTTTAAGTAAAAGAAGGAAACTTATAGTATTGATAAATAAGAACAATACTATGAATGTATTTTCTCTTCCTTATACTTACAGTATTGATAAATAAGAACAATACTATGAATGTATTTTCTCTTCCTTATGGTTTTCTTAATGACATTTTCTTCTCTCTAGCTTACTTTATTTCAAGAAGACAGTGCATAATACATATAACATACAAAATATGTGTTATTCAACTGTTTCTGTTATTGGCATGACTGCTCAGGGGTCGATTCCCTTACTTCTGAGTCGTTCAGAGCTTAACTGTTTGTTTCTTTGAATCCCAAGAAAAATCAGCCAAGAAATCAGGCAGTCAAAAGAAAGTATTACAATTCTGCAGGAATTAAAGTTTAGCAGTCAACATACACTGATTCAAACCCATTAACAAGTGAAAAGCAATGGCAGGAAACACTGATAAATGGCGTCTAAAGTGAGCAGAAAAAGGAGCAGGCAGGAGAGAAGCAGTGAAGATCTAATCAGTCTGGCTGGTGATGGCGGCCATGTTGCACATGGTGTTCACAGTCTCATCTTCTGGTAACGATGAGTCGTTCTTGCAAGTAAAATAAATATTGATTACATGATATGCATAATAAATAAAATTCTATGAGTGATCTTCTAAGAAATTAGTTTTAGAAGCAAAATAAGTCCTCAAACTGGCAATTTGTTTAAGTGATGCTGAGTAGTGCTGTTAACCTTGCTAGGAGATCTGAACGTTATGTTATTAGAATACTACCCAACAATGTCGTGGCATTTTCCAGTGTTTATATTCATGATAAAGCTACAGTTCTAAGTATTTCAACAAAAGAAATACAAAGAGAAAAATATGTGACTGTTGTAAAATACTTCCAACATAACATCTGAACTGACCTAAAAATCTGAGTTAATAAAAGTCATACCTGTTTCAATAGCATAACCAAAGTCAGGGCAACCAGACAAAATATTTCCATTGTTACAAATGTAACTGGACTGGATTTAGCACAATTTAGGTTTTTGTGAAATATTGACAACATTTAAAAAAATTTTATATCGAACCCCTTTCCTCAGTTGCCGCGAAGGTGCTCGGTTCTTCCGAGGAGGCTAAGGCCGCATTGGGGTGAGGCCCTCACTTCTTCCCCCGACTAGCACCGCGTCCGGCAGCGCCAGCCCCACACTTGCCCGCGCTATGGCCTCCGTCTCCGAGCTTGCCTGCATCTACTCGGCCCTCATTCTGCACGACGATGAGGTGACCGTCACGGAGGATGAGATCAATGCCCTCATTAAAGCAGCCGGTGTAAATGTTGAACCTTTTTGGCCTGGCTTGTTTGCAAAGGCCCTGGCCAATGTCAACATTGGGAGCCTCATCTGCAATGTAGGGGCTGGTGGACCTGCTCCAGCAGCTGGTGCTGCATCAGCAGGAGGTCCTGCCCCCTCCACTGCTGCTGCTCCAGCTGAGGAGAAGAAAGTGGAAGCAAAGAAAGAAGAATCCGAGGAGTCTGATGATGACATCGGCTTTGGTCTTTTTGACTAAATCTCTTTTATAACGTGTTCAATAAAAAGCTGAACTTTAAAAAAAAAAAAATTTATATCAATAGCTTTTGAGGTATAAATTTTTTTGTTGCATGGATGAATAATGTAGTGGTGACTTCTGAGATTTTAGTGCACCTGTCACCCAAGTAGTGTACATTGTACCTAATATGTAGTTATTTATCTCTAACCCCATTCCCACCCCCACCCCCCCCACCCCGTTCTAAGTCTCTAAACTCCGTTATACCACTCTGTATGTCTTTGTGTACTCAAAGCTTAGCTCCCACTTATAAGCAAGAACATACAGCTTTTGGTTTCCCATTCCTGAGTTACTTCACTCAGAATAATGGCCTCCAACTCCATCCAAATTGCTGCCAAAGACATTGTTTTATTCCTTTTAATGGCTGAGTGGTATTCTGTGGTGTATATATGCCATATTTTCTTTATCTACTCATTGGTTGATGGGCACTTAGGTTGGTTCCACATCTTTGCAATTGTGAATTGTGCTGCTATAAACATGTGTGCAAGTGTCTTTTTCATATAATGACTTATTTTCCTTTGGGTACATCCAGTAGTGGGATTGCTGGATCAAATGTCAATCTACTTTTAGTTCTTTAAGGAATCTCCGTACTGTTTTCTATAGAGGTTGTATTAATTTACATTCCCACCAGCAGTGAATAAGCATTCCCTTTTCCCCACATCCATGCCAACATCTATTGTTTTTTGACTTTTTAATAATGACCATTCTTACAGGGGTGAGGTAGTAACTCATTGTGGTTTTAATTTGCATTTCCCTGCTGATTAATAATGTTGAGCATTTTCCATATGTTTGTTGGTCATTTGTATATCTTCTTGTTTTTTTTTTTTTTTTGAAACGGAGTCTCGCTCTGTCGCCCAGGCTGGAGTGCAGTGGCACGATCTCCACTCACTGGAAGCTCTGCCTCCTGGGTTCACGCCATTCTCCTGCCTCAGCCTCCCATGTAGCCGGGACTACAGACGCCCACCACCGCGCCTGCCTAATTTTTGTATTTTTAGTAGAGACGGGGTTTCACCGTGTTAGTCAGAATGGTCTGGATCTCCTGACCTCGTGATCCGCCCGTCTTGGCCTCCCAAAGTGCTGGGATTACAGGCATAAGCCACCACGCCTGGCCTGTATATCTTCTTTTGAGAAATGTCTGTGCATGTCCTTTGCCCACTTTTGGATGGGATTGTTTTTTTCTTGCTAATTTGTTTGGGTTCCTTGTAGATTCTCGACACTAGTCCTTTGTGGGATGCATAGTTTACACATATTTTATTCCACTCTGTGGGTTGTCTATTTACTCTGATTATTATTTCTTTTGCTATGAAGAAGATTTTTAGTTTAATTAGGTCCCATTTATTTATTTTTGTTTTTGTTGAATTTGCTTTTGAGGTCTTAGTCACTAATACTTTGCCAAGGCTGATGTCTAAAAGAGTTTTTACAATGTTGTCTTCTAGAATTTTTATGGTTTCAGGTCTTATATTTAAATCTTTGATTCATCTTGAGTTGATATTTGTATAAGATGAGATCCAGTTTCATTCTTCTACATGTGGCTTGTCAGTTTCCCCAGCATCGTTTATTAAATAGGATGTCCATTTCCCAACTGATGTTTTTCTACGGTTTGTCAAAGATCAGTTGGTTGCATGTATTTGGGTTTATTCTGGGTTCTCTATTCTGTTTTACTGGTCTGTGTGCCTACTTTTATACCAGTACCATGCTGTTTTGGTAACTGCAGCTTCATAGCATAATTTGAAGCTCTGTAATGTGATGCCTCCAAATTTGTCAGGCCTCTGAGCCCAAGCCAAGCCATTGCATCCCCTGTGACTTGCGTGTCCACATCCTCTGTGACTTGTAGGTATACACCCAGATGGCCTGAAGTAACTGAAGAATCACAAATTAAGTGAAAAAGGCCCAGCCCCGCCTTAACTGATGACATTCCACCACAAAAGAAGTGAAAATGGCCAGTCTTTGCCTTAAGGGATGACATTATCTTGTGAAATTCCTTTTCCTGGCTCATCCTGGCTCAAAAAGCTCCCCTACTGAGCACCTTGTAACCCCCACTCCTGCCTGCCAGAGAACAACCCCCCTTTGACTGGAATTTTCCTTTACCTACCCAAATCCTATAAAACGGCCCCACCCTTATCTCCCTTCGCTGACTCTCTTTTCGGACTCAGCCCGCCTGCACCCAAGTGATTAAAAAACTTTATTGCTCACACAAAGCCTGTTTGGTGGTCTCTTCACACGGACGCGCATTACAAGGCTTGTTCTTTTTGCTTGGGATTGCTTTGGCTATTGGGGCTCTTTTTTTGTTCCATATGAATTTTAGAATTGTTTTTTTCTAATTCTGTGAAAAATGTTGGTATTTGACAATTTTTTTTACATTAGCACCAAAATACTGATTGATCCATTAAAATACATTAATTCCTGATATGTTTCAGACACAGTGCTAACTCCTAAGAATACTAAGATGAACAAAATTATTCTTTCCCTCACTCTCCTCCAGCCACATGAACCTCCCTGTGGCTCTTCTACAAGTCAAGCACAATCCAACATATTACCATTTTAGTATCCTTGCCCTTGTTATTCCCTCTTTCTGGAACACTCTGCCCCTAGATATACAGTTTGCCCTCATCTCTTTCAGGTCTTTGCTCAAATGTCACATTAATAAAAACTTCCTTGACAACCCTATTAAAAACTTGCAACCCCACTCCCACCAACATTCCCTATTCTACTTCTTTAGCACTCGTTGCATCTAATACATGGTATCTTTTACTCATTTATTACATCTAATCCATATACGTTTCATGAGGGAAGGGATTTTTGTCTGTTTTTATTGCTGCTATACTCTCCAGAGTTGACACATAGCTAAATATTTTCTTTTCTTTTCTTTTCTTTTTTTTTTTTTGAAATGGGGTCTCACTATCACCCAGGCTGGAGTGCAGTGGCACGATCTTGGCTTGCTGCTGATACGGCTCCAACGAGTGGAGGAACACCTGGGTTCTTTGTCTCGAGTCAAATTAGATAAAACGGCACGGACACACGTGTAGTGGTTTTAAGGAGCAGAGAGTTTAATAGGCAAGTAAGGAGGAAGAAGCTCTCCCATACACAGACGCGGTTGGGGACCAGGGGTTTGGGGGGGGGCTCCAAAGCCGAGAGAGGAAACCCCACCAGGGGCGGAAAAGTGGCTGCTTCTATGAGTGTACTAGAGGAGGTGGTGTCTGATTTGCATAGGGCTCAAGGGATTGGTTTGACCAGCCATGTCATTCATGGTAGCCTGAGGAAAAAACTGGCCCTCCCACCCTGGCCTTTTGAAAAGGCATACCACAAGAATATTTCACGTCAAAGCCTTTTGTAAAGTGTGTACCCACCCCATTGCTAAACCTAGCAACAAAGTGAAATAAGGCAAGGTTGAAAAACAACCCCCAGGACTAACTCAGACAAACAATTCCAGGAAACCAGAAACCAGAACAGACCAGGTAAACGAGCCCTGCCCTGCAAGCCCCTGATAAACGTCACCAGTGTTTCAAAAGAGTAACTGAAATATCAGAAATGGCAGGAACCAATCATAATCAGCCAAGTTGCCTTGTTCAAATGTCAGCCAATCATACGTCTGATTTGTACAAAATCCCCTATGACTCTGTACCTGTTTACCCCTGACTATATAACGCTGTCCTGAGCCCAGTTAGGGAGCTCTTCCGCTCCTTGCATGACCAGCGTGAGAGTTCCAGGTTCGAACCTGCAATAAAGATCCTTGCCGTTTGGCTTGGACTCCGGACTCTGGTGGTCTTCTCTGGGGAATAAACGGTCTGGGCATAACACTTCTAAGACGCAAATGCGGGGTGCCATGATGTTCTACACAGGTAGGGATATGTGGGGGCAGCCATGTTACCAGGCACATGTTTGCGCAAGGGCAGGAATCGCTATGTTTGGGTGGACCCGCTTTCTAATGGCCTGTATTTGCGTATCAAAGGGTGTTGGCCTAGCTCTAAGAGCCAGGGCTTTCCTGCTAGACAAGAAATGTTTCTGAAGCTGCTTTAAAAGAAGTAACTTTAAAACAACTCCTTTTCCTCTCTCTCTGCCCAACATAATCTTAATAACTCTTGTAACACTGCAACCTCCCCCTCCTGGACTCAAGCAATCCTCCCACCTCAGCCTCCCGAGTAGCTGGGACTACAAGCATGCACCACCACCACTGGGTAACTTTCAAATTTTGGTGGAGATGGGGTTTCGCCATGTTGCCCAGGCTGGTCTCCCACTCCTGACCTCAAGTGATCTGCCCGCCTTGGCCTCCAAAGGGCTGGGATTACAGGCGTAACCCACTTCGCCCAGCCAGCTAAATCTTTATTGAATAAATAAATGAGTGAAGTGAGTGTATAAAAGACACAGTCGGCCGGGCGCGGTGGCTCAAGCCTGTAATCCCAGCACTTTGGGAGGCCGAGACGGGCGGATCACGAGGTCAGGAGATCAAGACCATCCTG
>NW_012116433.1:1421577-1426693 GCF_000951035.1 Colobus angolensis palliatus
TTTTTGAGACGGAGTCCCACTCTATCGCCTAGGCTCCTCCGCCTCTGCCCCGCCTCCCAGGGTCACGCCATTCTCCTGCCTCATCCTCCGGAGTAGGTGGAACTACAGGCGCCCGCCACAACGCCCAGCTAATTTGTTTGGTATTTTTAGTAGAGACAGGGTTTCACCATATTAGCCAGGATGGTCTGGATCTTCTGACCTTGTGATCCGCCCGCCTTGGCCTTCCAAAGTGCTGGGATTACAGGCGTGAGCCACCGCGCCCGGCCACAGTCGTTGTTCTTTAAGGGTTTATAGATAGTAAATTAATAAGGTCAATAAAATACTGCAAGTGATGCAGAAAAGAGCATGCCACGCAGAAGCTGCACGGGCAAAGGTGCAGTAGTAGTGCAAAAACAACAACCGGTGTTGCTTGTTTTCACTTGAAAATAAGTAAGATTCAACAAGCAAACAGCAGAAATGCAGTTACCTGTTTTCCTCTCTTATCTAGCATACATTTATAATTGGGATGGGTGTTATATTCTTAACAGGATAAAACTTGCCTAACAAAGGCTGCCTTATTTTGCAAATATTTAAAAGAGGAGAGTTGTTATCAGTGTAAACAAATGTGAACCTGAAAGACCCAATCCTTCAAGATAAATCCGGAGCGGCTAACTGGGCCTAAATTTAAAATCAAGCCAAGCAGTCATTTGCTGACCATGTCATACCTGTACCCTGAGTTCCCCAGAAATCCACACCTCTGTTCAACTCTGGAAGTTTCAGAGCTCACCTAAACAGACAAATTAGGGCTCACCTACCTCTGCCAATCAGGGCTCAGCTGTCAATCAATCAGAACTAAGCAAATTTGAATCATTCATTTTCGTAAACAGACCTGATTGGGAACCAGGGCAGGAACTTTATAAAAGCCAAACCCTCACTTTATTCTCTGACAGGCACCTTGGTTTCACACTGGAAGCTGTATATTCCTGATTTGTAAACTGTTCACTAAAATAAAATCTCACATTTTTACCGCGCTAAGTCAAATTGGCAGTATTTACCGAAGACGTAATCTCCTAGGAAATCCATGACCTCTAATCCAACTCTTTAAGCACATTAGCAGGACTCTAGCATATAGGCAGATAAACAGGTAGAGATATTAGACAGCATTATCTAATTTGCATAATCTGGAAGTTCATTTGACAACCTTCAAATAAAATAATTACAGATTTTTATTAAATGCAAAAAAAGGAATCACAACAAAAAAACCAGAGTCTTGACCTTGGAGTCTTTGTGAAATCTGCATAATGAGCAAAATTTAATGAAAAAAATCACATCTTCAAGTTCTCAGAAATAGGTATTTCCTACTAAAAATTAAGAAGAAGAAATGGGCCAGGCAAGGTGGCTCATGTCTATAATCCCAGCACTGTGGGAGGCCAAGGTGGGTGAATTGCTTGAGTCCAGGAGTTCAAGACCAGCCTGAGAAACATATCGCTACCCTGTCTCTACAAAAAATACAAAAATTAGCTGGGCGTGGTGGGATGCACCTGTGGTCCCAGCTACTCTGGAGGCTGAGGTGGGAGGATTTCTTGAGCCCAGGAGGTGGAGGCTGCAGTGAGCTGTGATAATGCCACTGCACTCCAGTCTGGGTGACAGGTTTCGAGGAGGAGGAGGAGAAAAAGGGGGAGGAGGAGGAGGAAGAGGAGGAGGAGGACGAGGAGGAGAAAATGTCGTTAATTTTGAAGCCCCCTCGGCAGAGGCCGTTTGATGATGATGGACAACTTAAGAGGCTGTTTGATGATGATGGACCACCCAGCATGAATAAGAAAGACTTCTGGGGAATGTGTTTGTGGGTTTACAGACCGACTTTAGAGATGTTATTTATCATTACATGATACAAATATAGAGGCAAATCAAATGCCACAAAGCAAAATAGGATTAGATCATAAAAGCCTAGCATACTCTGAGACACCAGTCCTGAAGAGGTTCCATTGTGCTTGATAAGTATAGAACCACTGAGGAAGGCAAATTTGGTGGACGCAATTAAGGGCATAGTGGCTAGCTGACTTATGCCCACATTTGTAACATTTTTGTTGTTGAAAATACAGTAGCTATTATATTAAATAGTGCTCAGTGTGTATTTATTAGTAAATATATTTTAAATGTTCATATCATTTTGACTTTCTAAAAATTGATCAGCAATAACTTATTAAATGCTGACACTAATCTTTCAGGTAACGTAATACAGTAAAAAGTACACAGACTGGGGAATCTGATGTCATCCTTGCCATTAAGTAACTTAAATTTTAGTCGGAGAAACAAAATTAGTGCTCATAAAACAATTAGAAAGTCCAACAAGACAATAAAATTAAGTACTAAGTTTTGTAGTACATACTGAAGTTAAATAATAATAGGATTTTTTAAGCTGGATATCCTCTCCATAAAAAGTTCTCCGCTGAACCCCATTATTTACCAGAAGAGGCCCCTTAAATATTAGGTGACTTGCCTTAGGCCTTACATTTAGGTGAGTGTCCAAGTGGATCTAATTCCCAGGTCTTCTAAGGAGTGTGGGTCTTTTATATCTACTAAAACACATTCTGCTCCATTGGCAGAAGGTGCTATTGAACTATGCAGGTGCATTTGAAGTAAAGTTTTTTGTTTTTGTTTTTTTTGAGATAGGATCTCATACTGTCATCCAGGCTGGAGTGTAGTGACACGCTCAAAGCTCAATGTAACTTTGAACTCCTGGCCTCAAACGATGCTCCCGCCTCAGTTACGCAAAGCACTGGGATTACAGGCATGAGTCACTGAGTCTGGCCTGAAGTAAAGATCTTTAAGGAAAGTATCCCTGAACTTGAAGCTAAGAAACATTTTTTAATCAATTTCTGCAATATTTTTTGGGTTTCACTTACTGGTTTGAAGAATAAAGGGTCTCGGACATAACATAATATCTAATTTTATATTGTGCCTTCATAAAATATAATTTCTTTGCATGAAAAATGAGTCCTGAGGGTTTGAATTCCACTCTGGATGGTCCAGGATTCCGGACATCCATCGTCTTCTGGGCACTGCCCGAGTGCAAGTGGAATATACATATTGACCAGGTGATGGCGGCATGGAGCTAGGTTTGGGTTCTGCCCGTGTAACGGGCTAGCTGGATTATCTTTGTTCTTTGGGTCCTTAGACTTGGCAAAGAGAGGCGTTGCCGTTGTACGACATAGTAAATGAAACAAATTGTTTATGTAATTATATCTTTATTCTAAACAGCAGCCAAATCCTAATTTTGTTTCTTCTTTGGACTTAGAACCGAAGAACTGAGAGTAAAGAGGAAAACAGACTTTAAGATGTGCTTGATTTAAAAAAAAAAAAAAAACATGCTCTGACAAGTCCACTTACTATTCTGAATGTTGCAACAATGAGAAGTAAAGGTCATACGGTGTAGGCTGAGATCAACTTAGCTCTGAACCTACATCATTACACCCTTTGGATTGTTGTTTTCGCTTTTGTTTGGATTTTCTTTCCTTATGTGTAAACTAACATTTTTACCATTCCCCAGTTCCTGTGCCTCACCCTTTTCTCCCAGATATTTTGGGGAACTTTAAATTTAAAATTGACATTCTAAGATATGCAAAGAAGATGAAGTATTTAGCATGTATATGTTAACACCTGTTTACTAAAGTTTAAAAACTGCAAATGAAAATGTACTAAAAACTAAAATTTTTTATTTGGTAAATTTCTTTAAGTTTGTATTCATCAAAATATCCCTTCTTTGTTGATACTAATGTCCACAGCTAATATCATCCTGGGAAAAAACCACAACTTTGATTAATTTTGTGGCATTTATGTTTGGAAGAGTTAATCAGACATCAGTCTTCAAAAGCTGGGAATGGTTTTTATCATCAAGAAAATCTGGTCAGGCACACACAATCAGATATAAACAATTTTATTTATTTTACCTTAAAAACAGGAAATAACATTCAAATGGTTCTGAAGACATTCAAAAAATGTCTTTAGATTAAAAATAAAATTACCCATGTATTTTTCTGGTTGAAGTCTGGTTATGTTTTAAATTTCTATTGCTTCAAATGTCATATGACCATGAATACTTTCAGGCCATTATTTTGGCTGTAGAATTAAACCTCTCCTCCCTCATCCTCTAGATAAGTCAAGAAAATAGTAATATTTATTTGAGTGCATCAAATATGGCTTTGAAATGACAGCACTGTAAACCTTACAGGCAAATATACCATCACACACACACACACACACACACACACACACACACACAGAGAGAGAGAGAGAGAGAACACTGGTTCTTTTAATTGGTCTGAATATTGATGTTTCTGCTTCTGATGTTTTTTTCATGATAACTTGTTTTTTTAAATAAACCATTATGAAAATTCTCAAACGTACAGAAAAGTTGATGGAATAGTAAATGATCACTCATATATCTACTTCCTGAATTCAACAATTGTTAACATTTTGCCATATTTGCTTTATCACCAATATTTTTGATAAATGGCTTGAAAATACGTTGCAGACATTATGATCTTTTAATCCTGAATACTGTAATATGTATCATCTAAAAATAAATTCTATTATAGAGCTATAACGACATTATCATACCTAAGAAAACTGACAAATATCGTCTAGAATGCAGTCCTCGATTCAAATTTTCTGTATTTCTTTTTTTTTTTTTTGGTGAGGGGATGGAATTTAGCTCTTGTTGCCCAGGCTGAAATACAATGGCGTGATCTCAGCTCACTGCAACCTCCGCCTCCCGGGTTCAAACGATTCTCCTGCTTCAGCCTCCTGAGTAGCTGAGATTACGCCCCCCATCACGCCCAGTTAATTTTTGTATTTTTAATAGAGACGGGGTTTCACCATGTTGGCCGGGCTGGTCTCGAACTCCTGACCTCGTGATCCACCTGCCTCGGCCTCCCAAAGTGCTAGGATTACAGGCATGAGCTAACACGCCCAGCCCAAATTTCCTGGTTTTCAAAGAAAGCTTTTAAATACACACGCAGGCCAGACATGGTGGCTCATGCCTGTAATCCTAGCACCTTGGGAGGCTAAGGTGGGAGAACTGTTTGAGGCTAGGAGTTCAAGTCCAGCCTGGGCAACATTACGAAAACCAATCTCT
>NW_012116433.1:1426743-1436606 GCF_000951035.1 Colobus angolensis palliatus
ACACACACACACACACACAAAATTGTATATATTATATATATACAAAAATTAGCAGGGCATTTTGGCTCACACCTGTAGTCTCAGCTACTTGAAAGGCTGAGGTGGGAGGATTACTTGAACCCAGGAGGTTCAGGCTACAGGGAGCCATGATTGTACCACTACCCTCCAGCCTGGGTGACAGAGCAAGACCCTGTCTCAAAAAACCTATATTTTTAAAAAGAAAAGTAAATGGCCAGATGCAGTGGCTCATGCCTGTAATCCTAGCACTTTGGGAGGTTGAGGCAAGTGGATTGCTTGACCCCAGGAGTTGAGAACAGCCTGGGAAACATGGCAAGATCCCGTCTCTACAAAAAAATCCAAAAAAATTAGCCTGGAATGGTGGCACACACCTGTGGTTCCAACTACTCAGGAGGCTGAGGTGGGAGGGATTGCTTGAGTCCCAGGAGGTCGAGGCTGCAGCGAGCTGTGATTGTGCCACTGCATTCCAGCCTGGGTGACAGAGAAAGACCCTGTCTCAAAATAAATAAATAAATACACACAAACACAAATTACACATGACTAATACACACACACACCTCACATATACAGTGTCGGTAAAAGCTAGCGTATGAAAGCCAGAGCTTTTTGAAAAGGATTGGTGAAAAAAATCACTTTGTATGGAAGGTGAATAATCAGTAATAATTTAATGACAATTGTCCTCATGTTAATTACCACTTCTGAGTCTATGAGTATATAAAAGCATCAAAGGCATTGAGCCTATGTTTATACTTCATATAACTAATATATTGAGCCTATATTTGTACTTAATATAATAAAAGTATAACATATCAGTGAAAGGCTCCCCAAATTTCTTTTTATTTGGCATGTTTAAAAAATGTTTCAAAGAGACATAATTTCATATAAAATATCCAGAATATAGAAATAAAGTGTATTTGTGATATTTTATCCTAAATAAGTAATTTGTTCTTTTCTTGCTTTCATTTTTATTATTGTTTTTAAGCCTAGTCAAGTGAAGCAGTGGGAGTGGAGAAGGAACAAAGAAATCTGTAACTGACTGTGTGATCAATTAGTTGTAAACACCACTGCACTTGGACCAGCCTTTTTCTTGCTTTTGTTTAAAAGCATTTTCATTGTTTAGTGAAATAGCTTCCATGTGACAGTCATCTTACATAGATCATACTTTTATGAAAGGGCATATTATCTATCATAAGTAAAGGTAATATTTGAATTATTTTGAGTACATTATATTGTCATGCTCTTTTTTTTTGGAGACAGAGTCTCACTCTGTTACCAGCCTGGAGTGCGGTGGCGTGATCTCAGCTCACTGCAACCTCTGCCTCCCGGGTTCAAGCGATTCTCCTGCCTCAGCCTCCCGAGCTGGGACTACAATCACGCACCACCACGCTCAGCTAATTTTTGTATTTTTAGTAGAGATAGGGTTTCACCATGTTGGCCAGGATGGTCTCGATCTCTTGACCTCATGATCTGCCCCGCTTGGCCTCGGAAAGTGCTGGGATTACAGGCATGAGCCACCACGCCCAGCCGTCATGCTCTTTTTAATAGTAAGGTCTGTTTCCTGTGGCATTTCAATGCATGGTACAGGGTGAGTTGTTTATGAAGAGAGAAGACTGAGAAAGAAGAGTTGGAAAAGGAAGAGAATTCTTGAGGTGTGCACAGATGCATATGGCAGCAGTCCCCAACCTTTTTGGCACCAGGGATGCGTTTTGTGGAAGACAAGAAGGGAGGTGGTTTCGGGATGAACTGTTCCACTTCAGATCATCAGGCGTTAGATTCTCATAAGGAGCGTGCAACCTAGATCCCTTGCACTTCACAATGGGGCTTGTAGTCCTATGAGAATCTAATACCACTGCTGATTTGACAGGAGGCAGAGCTCAAGGTTGGGGTCCCTGCCATAGAGACAGGACTGCCACACGTGAAAGAGGGAGAACCGTTATGTAAGTCAGCACTAAATAGTGTGCTCAGAATTTTTGCTGCCTCAGGAATTCAGGAAAGAGGAAAAATCCATGAGGCCTGGAGTTGAGAAAGAGGCCAGTGCTTCCTGGAGATGGGAGCTGAGCCCAGAGGGATGGTCAGATTTGAATAGAAAAAAAGTGAGAGAGATGGGCATTTGGCAGGTGAGGGAAGGCATGGGAGAAAGGCCATTAGGACGCACCTGCAGGACAGTGGTTTAGAGTAAAATGAATTGATTGGGAAGCTGGGAGGGAAAAGGAAAAATGGGCAGTGAAATGATAAAGCCACGGTAGAGTAAACCTCCAATTTTCCTAGGATAAATAAATCATTTTAGTCTGGTCTTTCATTTGTACCCTGCCTTCACCCTGGAGGTTGTTCATTTGTTGATTGAGACAGGGTCTTACCCTGTCACCCAGGCTGGAGTGCAGTGGCACTATTATAGCTCACTGGAGCCTCGAACCCCTGTGTTCAAGCAATCCTCCTGTCTCAGCCTCTCAAATAACTGGGACTACAGGCATGCACCACCACTTCTGGCCCGCTGGAAGTACTTTTAGGTAGCTGTGGAAGTTATTGTCGAAGTGTTGGAGTAGAATTTTGGCTTAGTTAAAATAATTGAGAACAGGAAGGATGGATGACTTTGACATATTTAATTTGATGACTATAGTCTATCTATTAAAATGGCATTCAGCTGACTTGTTTTTCTTCTTCCTTTTTCCTTTATCCCTTTGCTCTTCATAATATTCTCAGGACTTTATTGCTCAGTATTGGCTAGAATGAAGTTGTATTAACCTTTATCATATCAAAGTATTTCATAGTTATCCAATGCATCTATTTCAACTCAGCAGTAAAAATAAATGTGTTCTAGTACTTCCTACTAAAACCTGTACAGCCTCTCTGGAGCGCAACCTTGGCCTTCCTGACAGATCTGCCGTGGCAGGTGAATACCCAGGAGAATCTGCTGTGGGGAGCCCCTTTCATGCATCTGAGAACTCTGTCTCATTAACACTGATGGTGTAGGTTAGTTGGTCCACAGGAGTTGACATGCAGAATTCACTGTCAATTTTAGTCAGGACAGGACAGGTTATATGGCAGTAACAACAACAACAACACCCCAAAATTTCAATTGCTTAACCCCACAAATCTTTTATTTTATTTTATTTTATATTATTATTATTATTATTATTTGAGAAATAATTTTGCTCTGTTGCCAAGCTGGAGTGCAGTGGTGCGATCTTGGCTCGCTGTAACCTCTGCCTCCTGGATTTAAGGGATTCTCCTGCCTCAACCTCCCAAGTAGCTGGGATTACAGGTACCTGCCACCACATCTGGCTCATTTTTTGTATTTTTAGTAGAGACGGGGTTTCACCATGTTGGCTCGTCTGGTCTTGAACTCCTGACCTCAAGTGATCTGCCTACCTCACCCTCCCAAAGTGCTGGTATTACAGGCATGAGCCACTGTGCCTGGCAAATCTTTTATTTTCACTCGCGTTCTGTTGCTCTGCTCATCAGCATCACTTGGGGAAGCATGCTGACAAGACCCATCTTGACATCTGCTCCCACAATCTCAAAGGCAGCAGTAAAGGAGAATGCAGCATGTTGTGACTCTTAAAGCTTTCACTCAGGAAGGACTTAGGTCACTTCTGCACACATTTCATCAGCCAAAGTGAGTCACATGGTCAAACCTAACTTCAAAGGGGGCAGTTACGTGCAGTCCTACTACATTCCTGGAAAGAGAGGAAAGCCAGAGTATTTGTGAATGTCATTAGGGACGTTCTTTTTATTTTCTCTTCCTTCTCCCCTCCTTTTTGTGAAAACGTATAATATTATTTAATGGAAAACTCCCTGCCAGGATAGGATCACTTGCTGAATGATAAGAGGTGAGATACCTCATGCACATTATTACCTTGAAAAGTAATTCCATGTGGTGTTTTCAAGGACTACAGCACAATTTCTGCAAATGTAGCCCAATCCAGAGACCATCTATAGTTTATGGAAAATGTTAACTTTAGTGACTATAATTACACTGAGCCACATGTCAGTAGCGCCCTGTTTTCCATGGAAACATGAGACATTTTGCAATTTATCAACAAGCGTGCTGACCAGATTCCAGTCAAAGGCTTGCTTCCAATCCATGGTGCTTGTCCAGGCACGATCACTTAACCTTAATGCATGGGAGAAGAAGCTATGTATTTCCTACTGTGCTCCTTGATCTTCAGCTACTGGATGAGGACTGGCAATGTGTTACATTGTCACCTTCCAGCAGGGTTACGTGAGGGTTTTCTATTTGCATTACGGGAATGACGAGCATGCCTTAGCAATTTGGAGGAGTTAGTTATCTGATACCAGAAAGGACACTGGCTTTGACATAGAAAGCTTTGCACAGGCTTGTCATTTGCCTGGGGATATGTCTACTTATGTTCTGCTTTTAAAATGATTTCCCGTTTTGTTTCACAACTTTGCCACCCGTCTATTTTTAATTTATCTACCTTGGAATTCCTTCTAGACATCGTTATATGTTGATAAGGAAGGTCATGACTGAAGATGAGTCAAACCATACTTTGAGCTGTTTTTCTAGGAGAGCAGCAGTCATGTCTGCCTGGTTTGCCACTGAATCCCTATTGCTTGGGATAGTTCTTGGCACACGGTGCTCAATAAATATTATTGAATAAATACATGCATGAATGACAGATAGAGAAGACATTATTGGCTCAAGTGCAAGGTAGTTGTCTATCTTTCTTTTGACCAATGGCAAAAAGTTGCAAGCTATTGGACTGGAATGAGAGATGCAGAGACCTTCACCACAGTAAACTAAGCTAATAAGTCCACAGCTTTGCTTTCCGATTATTTTAGTTGCTAGATTGTTTTCCTCTCGCACCACACTCTAGTCATACCCAACTTTCCAGCCAAATGGAACTACTGGCCATTCTCAGAATAGGCATGTTTCTTTTTATGGGTTGGATTTTGTCCCCACCCCCCCCAAAAAAAATAGTTGAAGTCCTGATCCCTGTACCTGAGAATGTGACCTGATTTGGAAATAAGGTCATTGCAAATGTAATTAATTAAGATGAGGTCATACTGGATTACGGTGGGCCTAAGAAGGTGCCACTGTATAAGCAGATGTCCTTATAAGAAGATGGCCATGTGAAGAGAGACACACAGAGGGAACACCATGTGACAATGCAGGCAGAGACTGAGGTGGGGCAGCTGCGAGCCAAGGAATGCTAAGAACTGCCAGTGAACCACCAGTAGCCAGAAGAGGCAAGGAAGGATTCTCTCCTCTGCATTTCACTGGGAGCATGGCCCTGCCAACACCTTGGTTTTGGACTTCTAGCCACTGGAACTGTAAGACAATAAATGTCTCTTGTTTTAAGCCCCTTATTCTGTGGTTCTTTGTTACAGCAGCCCTAGAAAACACACACTCCTCAGGCCTGTATGTTTTGTTTCCTCCATCTAATCCATGCCCCATTGTCCATCTGAGGACCTCCTTTGTTGTGATGCAACCAAATTCTCTCCTCTTGGGTAAAAAAAAATCTCTAAATCCTTTCTAAACTATCATAAGAAAACTGCCTGCAATGGCAATTACTCGAGAGTAAAGACAGCCATAAGTGGTGCAACTGTTCCACTTGGTTCAAAGGAAGGTGTGGGAAGGAGTTTAGGGAGGATTGTGCCACAAAGAATGAAATCGTCAGATCAAGATTTTGAGTTAGGCATAAAAAGTAGGTTCAGGTTTGAATTCACTTTGAAAAAAAAAGAAAGAGAAGGGTCGGGGAGAGGGAGACAGAGAACAAAGGCGGGAGGAAGGGAAGGAGAGAGTGAGAAGCCTCCTAGGCATGCCTGTTATTCCTCTCGCCGCCTTTTAGTCAATCAATTTGATAATAAATTATTCATAACCGTCTCTGCTGGCATTCAGGTACTTGTAGTGAGAAATGATGGATGTTCTGGTGACCCATGTAAATTTGCTTGGGTTCAGAACCATTGTCTCAGCCTGTTGTTCAAATTGCTTTCTCTATTCTAGTATCACATTGGGCCTGGCTGCAGGAGGGACTGTTAAGTCAATACATACCTCTAGCATAATGCCTGCCACCACGTGTTTTAGTTATCTTTGTCCCTACACCAATGAGTAGCAATCAAGTCAATGAGAATGCGTTGAAGAGACAAAACAGATACACGCATTGTCACCCTGTCTTGGTGGATGGGAAGGAAGAGACAATAATATTTATTGTCACCTGCTGGGGGAATGAGCTAGAAGCAAGGTATGTGGTGAGCCCACAAGCTGGACTGAACAGGGCAGTCCAGCTGGTCAGTCCTTACAGGCGCCTTTGGTCAGCTGAGTACGGGACTAGAGAGGAACATGCATCCATCACCAGTGGACAGGGTAAGCATGGGCTTTTGGTATCAGCAAATCAGGCCTCCGAAATATTTGAGCTGGAGGAGCCTTTGAAAGTTAAGAAAGCATTTAAAGGGTCATCATTTAATTTGTTGGGGTTTATATTTATTTTATAATTTATAATGTAAAATGTATAGTTCACATATTTCATCGCTTAGATGTTTTAAAGGCTTTAGTCCACCCGTAAGTGTTTGAGGTGGAGGAAAGCTGGGACTCTGTCCAAACAGGTGCTGGAGTTTGGGCCAGAGAAATGAGTTCCTAATATGAAGGACAGAAGCTGACATGTGGAATCAGAAGTAGGGAGGAGGATGAGTAGGAAAGCAGAGGTCACTGATGGGAAAGCTGAGAATGACTAATGAGTAACAGAATGAGCAAGTGGGAGAGGGTCTGGAGAGATTCTAAAGACTTAGGACACAGGCCTGCAAAGGCTTTCAAGCCACATGTGAGGGTGGACTGGGTTTATTGAAAGGGGTAGGAAAGAATGAGTGACAGCAGTTCACTCCTGCCCTTAGCAGAGCTGCTTATCTTCCAGAAGACACCACAGGCAGAGTAGGGAGACTCAACAGTGCCACAGGATAAGGTGAGAGCCTGAGAATAGCAAGGCCCTGCTCCTGCTTGTATATGAGGGTGGACCCTGTCCCCAGAACCAGGCAAAGGAAGCACGTATGTGCAAGGGTACTGCCCTAGAGGGAAGTCAGTCATGAGGGTAGTGGCCACAGTGGCTGGTCTGTCATCTGAGGAGCTTTGTGAATTGTTTCACTGGTAGGTGCTGGAGCAGCCAGTCAAGGAAGGGTCACTGCTGCCCTGGACACAACACAACAGCAGTTGTGAGCCATCCTAGAAATCCTTCCTCATTTGGAGCCAAATCACTGTTGTGCTATTATTAATTTGCCTCCTTGCTTAGACCTGAGGCTGGCCACCTGGGGAAACCCTCCTGTCACAGACAGGAGAAGTATGAGTGCATGGAGCAACAGCTGACACTTGGCAATGCTGGCCTCATAAACTGCACAGGTACAGACTAATTAGAACGTGCTAGAGCTGCTCCAGGTGAGTCACCTGTCTTACTCTGTAAGGGATAAACTGCCGTTAGGCAAAGGGCCTAAGAAAGCCTTCTTACCAATTCTCAGCTCTGGGTTGATTCATTCAACAACGAATGGTATTTCCTGATTTCTTCTTCCTGTTTCAGTTATGAATGTGATTGTAACCTGGATGCTACCAAGTCCAGTTTGCTTCTGAGACCTCCTGCCTTTGCTGTTCATTGTGGAAACACCGTTGCCCTTAATGCATCCATCACCTCTGGCTCTGGAATCCTGCTTCCTGCTCAATCCTTGCTGCTTGCTCTTTCCCCCGTCTCGAGGTAGCCAAAGCAGACACAGCCTGTCTCCTCTCTGTTGCAGAGCACCACTAACACAGAGCAGTTGCATGAAACAGATTTTTCTGAAGATGTCATAACTAATGAGAACAGGCAGAGCTATTATATCCTGGAGTAGGAAATAATTTCAAATACAACATCACAGATGATTGTTTCTAGAAATGCATTGGCCATTCCCTCCATGAGGAATTTCTTTCTGTCTGCGTCCCTCCTTGGCACCCCCAGGGCATTCCAATGCCAGAATTGCCTAAAAAGAGATCAAGAAATATCCTTCCGTATGGATGGAACTACCATGTATTACATGCCAGGGACTGAGTGCACTAACAGTCTGATTCTGTCACTTGATCCTCTCAGCAGTACTCTGTGGTAGACATTCCTATTTTACAGATGAAGAAACTGAGTCTCAGAGATGGTAACTTGGCCAGGAACCCACCGCTGAGATTTGAATCCAGTTCCTTCTACCCCACACCCATGCTCCTCACTGTGACACTTGCTGTCTCCCTGTGTAGTCCTAGTCTTCGCATACTCCTTAGGCCATCAGAATTGAAATCTATTACTTTACCCCTTAACTCAGCAAAGCTTTCTGTAGAGTCAGGTAAAATTTCTCCCTAACACTTTCTTCCATGCAATTGAATCCCTTCTCCAAGAGCTCCCTTGCAAAAATGGCCCTCCCTCTCCCGAGATAAGTTTCATATTCACTCTGATCTCCTTTGTGCTGAAGTGTTTCTCCTCACTTACTCTTCTAGATAACTTTCTGCTGTCTCTGCTTCCCCCACTCCCCTTTTCTCTGCTTTGTCAGCACTTCTAAGGAAAGAGCCTCATTTAATGCCAGGAACTAGGATCCATTTGCCTCCCTCCCCTCTTGAAGCAGGTGAATCAAGACCCATAGATAAGGCAACAGGATGGTGGACTCTGCACTGAATTTCTCAGGTGCCTTTTCCAGTGGTGCGGGAGAGAAGGGGGACCCCTCCCCAACCTGAAGCCATATTGTCTTCCTGAGCTTGGCACTCCATTAAGCCAGGACTTTCAGCCCCCCTGAATTCTCATAATTCTTAACTATGTCCTTGCCGCTGGTTGGGATAACAGCCACAGATAAAAGGGAGCAGACATTCAAATGGAGTCATAAAGTACACACTGTGGTTCTCCTCCCTGACCTTGTTTTACACACTGTCACAACACAAATCCACAGTCCCACAGAGACCTTAACCCAGAGGATGGTGAGAAACAACCCAAACTAATATATAGCCCCGTCTCTAGGTGTCAAGAGATGACAATGACAGCAGTTGGTTACACGGAGGCATGAACCAATCATTGGGTTTTTTTGAGAACCAATTTGGTAGGAGGCATGCTATCAGGGACATTAAAAAAAAAAATAAAGGACGAAAGATAAGCTGCACTGATGGAATTTACAGGCTGTTTCCAAAGATAGGATAGAAAAGAATAATTATCCATTCCGGAGAGGATGTGCCAAGTTATAAATGTGTTAGGTAGACGGCGAGGGCTCCGGGAGTTCAGAGAGGGGAGGCAGCCCTGACCTGGAGAAGGACAAGGAGACTTTCACTGAGAAGAGATAAGGTTTGTGCATAGCCTTCTTCAGTAGACCAGAGGGGGAAGGACATACAGGGTCTGGTGTGGAGAACGGCATGAGCAAAGGTGCGGGGGCAGGAATGTGAATGGTGTATTCAAGGGACAATGACTCATCCACTTGGCTTTCTTTACAGCTGCCACATAATAGTGAACACATAACTGGTTATTATTTTTTTCTGCTTTTAAAGACCTCAAGAATAAAGCAAGAGATCCAGCTCTCAATTTAGTGCTCAGTGACCCCAGTGCTCAGTGACCCTGAGGAGGTCAAGGTGAATCTGAACCCTGTCAAAATTCTCACCTTCATTTACTAGAAACGCCATTGATTTAATGCTGTGGTTCAGGACTCTAATCTTTGGAAAACCTAAAAAATAACCTGGTTAAATCTTATTTACTAAACATAGCATCATTTATGATTTTGACTTTGTCAGAATTGGTCATAAACTTTTCCCCTGTTTTAAAACACTTCCGAGCTATTTGGAGTCAGGAAATATCTCTACGAGGAGGCTAATCCTGTTAGGAAACATTTTTTTCCTTTTTTTTTTTTTT
>NW_012116433.1:1437646-1528606 GCF_000951035.1 Colobus angolensis palliatus
TTAGCCAGGATGGTCTCGATCTCCTGACCTCGTGATCCGCCCGTCTCGGCCTCCCAAAGTGCTGGGATTACAGGCTTGAACCACTGCGCCCGGCCTTGTTTTTCTGATATTTTCTATGGAAGACTCTTTTGTTTTCCAGTATTGAGGAATACTAGCTACCTCTAACTCAAAACATACAGGAAGCTCTCTATACTTATCATCTTTTTAAAATATTTTTTAACCAACCTACCTTTCCTAAATGGTTACTATACATTTCCGGTATATTTAGAAAAGAAATTAATTCTCACTTCATGACTTTAGCAAAATAAAAAGCAAAACAAACACCAGAGTACTAAAGGAACAACTACTCGAGACATTGTGTTCTCTTAGTCACAGGCACATAGGAGGGAAAATTCAACTAAGCCTCATTTGGATGTATTAAAATAGCCTTTTTCCTAGCTCAGAATCACATTTCAAAGGGTGCCTAGGTGCAAAGCTAAGCCAAGTATAACCTAGCCACAAAGTAGTGCCAAGGGTAATACGCCATTTTCCATTTTGTTTTAAGCAATGAAATGCAGCAGGGAGCTGTGAACATGCACAGAACTAGGAGCAAGCAAACCTGAGCTGCAGTGTCCTTGGCCAACTAAACCAACCTCTCGGATCATCTTCATTAGAAAATGAGTGGCTGGGCACAGGGTCTCACGCCTGCAGTCCCAGCACTGTGGGAGGCCAAGGCAGGCGGATCGTTTGAGACCAGCCTGGGCAACACAGAGAGCTTGTCTCTAGAAAAAATACAAACAATAAAAAAATTAACTGGGCATGGTGGTGTGTACCTGTAGTCTCAGCTACTCGGGAGGCTGAGGTGGGAGGATCACTTGAGCCCACAAATTTGAAGCTACAGTGAGCTACGATTTGTGCTCTAGTTTGCCTTAACACGTAATGACCAAGTGAGAAAATGTATACAAAAGCACTTTGTAAATGACAGGTTTTTCTACCACACAAAGGAATTATAGAGGTGGCTATTTGGGGGAAAATGAGGTATGTGCAAAGCTTCTTTTTAAAAGGTGACTTTAATGTCTAGCATTTTTGTGTGATTTAAATTCAGCAATTAGAAGATCATTATTTAATACCCTAAGAAAATACTGTTATATTGTGTCTTCCAAATGAACTATTTCTCCTTTTACTGTCACTTGGAATTTTCTCCATGAAAGAAAAGTATTTAAAGGACAAATTACCTGGAAGATAATGGGCGAGATTTTTCTAAGTGCCTTCTGTCTGGGGACAAAGGGCTTTTTCTGCTAAACCTCCAGTACACCAGCTGAACACAGTTTGATTTATTTGACAATATAATACATTTTTTCAAATAAGATAAGGAAATAGGTGTTCCAGCAAGTGATATGGGGGTGGCAGAGCAGGGAGGTGTTGAGGGGAGGGTGTCAGAGAGGGAGGAGAAAAGAATATTGGGAGGAGCTGACCAGGAGACGTCTCAGGCAATCATACTGAGTATCTTCAGAATTGTGGTCGGGTACACAAGGACTCTCCCAGGTGAATAAAGCCTCCATCATCCTGTGAAGGTGTCCGGGCTTCAGCCGGCCCAGAGGACTGAGGGAGACTGGCCCTACCTCTCCTCCCCACTGCTGTGCTCTTTTTTGAAGGGTGATCAATAAAACGTCACTGAGCACTTTTTTAAAAGAAGGCCATGATCTGATATTCAGGCAAAGAGAGAACCCTTCAAGGCAAAGTCGATATGACACTCTCCCAATAACTGACTTTGCTGCCTAAAGCATGAGGCACCCGAAATCCCAATCGCGCAGTCCCTATTTAGAGCTTATCCTTAAAGAGCTGGGTTTCTAATTCATTTTCATTGAGGCAAAATCATTAACAATAGTTGATCTTAATACATTGGCAACTGTGACCTCAATCTTACTAAATGGAACATTATTTCTTAGCTACTTTTCAATATTACTTAACAAATGTCTTTGCCCATTTGCAGGAAACTCAGGTTTCCTGACTGTCAGTCCTGACCACTCCCACCAGCGAGCTTCCTCCTCACATAGTTGTGGGACCGCATTTGCTGCACTCCTAACAAGCCAAGAGACAAAGCAATCCCGGAAATTCCCTTTTGACTCTGTACTGTAAGGAAATGCCATGTAGCAATAGCAGGAGGGCAGAGTTTAACCAAAGCACCACTTTCTCCATTCATTGTCCATGTTTAACTGCTGGAATCTCATATCCACCAGAAGCCTAAAGTCTTGATTCTTTTTTTTTTTTTCTGGGGGTGGGGTGGGGTGGGTGGTGGCGTCTCGCTCTGTTGCCCAGGCTGGAGTGCAGTGGTGCGATCGTGGCTCACTGCAACCTCCACCTCCCTGGTTCAAGCAATTCCCCTGCCTCAGCCTCCCAAGTAGCTGGGATTACAGGCATGCGCCACCACACCTGGCTAATTTTTGTGTTTTTAGTAGAGAAAGGGTTTCACCATGTTGGCCAGGCTGGTCACAAACTCCTGACCTCAGGCAATCCACCCTCCTTGGCTTCCCAAAGTGCTGGGATTATAGGCGTGAGCCACCAAGCCCAGCCGATTCTTTTTTTAAAAAAAAAACAAAACAAAACCTGGGAAGGCACATCCAATTCATGAACTTAGTCAAACCAGGTTTGTTGAGTAAAAAGAGGGCTATTAGTCTTGTTAAATAGCAGATTGTGGAATCTGATAGGAATTACCTGGGATTTTGTTCTCGGGGCTATTGAAGACACCACTCTCTGACTTCCCAGCCCATGCAACTAGAGACAGAACTGGGGGTCAAATCTAAGAAATTGCCCTGAGTTTGCATGATTCTGCCAGCCACTTCATGACGCCTCTCCCGGTGTCTGTCCAAGTCCCATTTCTTGACAGAGTTAGGAGGGAAGAGGAGATGTTTTCCACTGTGAATCCATCTGGTCTCCTGATACCTTCATCACAATTGGCAAGCACCCTTCTCAGCCACAGGCTCTCCCAAAGCCCTGGTGCATCTACTGCATTTCTACTGCATCTACTGCATCTACTGCATTCAGGATATATATGCTACCCACTTTCCCAACTCCTAACTCCAGTTTTCCTCCCATCAGATATGCTGTTTTACTGTTACCGACCCAGTTCACATCTCAGCATCTCAGAAATTGATTGCATTGTCTGGTGAAGCATAGGAAATTGTTCTGGAGGATAAGGGTCACGGTAAGAAAATATTAATATTTCAAATGAGAAGCTAAAGAATCACACATATTTCCAAAGGAGGAAGTCCTAATGGTTTTCTGAATACACAAATGACAGCTTGTGAGAAGCATTTAAAGAGCTTTCCTGCTAACTCTAAAGGCCCAAGGTTTGTTTTCTTTGAGGTTTCTTAATGGAGTCTGAACACTTCATTGTGTTCACCAGAGCAGCGAATTGAATATAAAGTGGCAGGCCTTAAAAGGGAAGCCAGTGACTCGGAGCATCATTTGCGTGAAATATATTATTATTGTATGTTTTTGTCAATGGTATTTAAATGCTTTTATGAGAAATGAGTATGACCTCTTCTTAGATTGTTTCCTTTTTTCATTACAGTCACCCTGGCGGGGTCATCCCTCCCACTGCTTTCAAGGCATCATGCCCAAGTCGCCACTTGGGGGCAGTCTAATGCCTCCATCCCTTCCCATCGCCATTTTCCCGCCTGCCTTCTCTCTTAGGTGTTTGACCTGGTTTCTGGTCTCTCTTATAATAGAATGGTCATTACCAATCTCTGCAGTTTATTTAAAAAGAAACAAAGGGTGGCATTCTTAACATATGGAAAAATACTACATTGCACTCATACCGTTTTTCAAGGAGCATTCAGGAGTACTATGTCTCAAAAGGACGTAGGTAGGGCAGTCATGGAGATCACCTATTTCAGAACAGATACCTTGGCTTGGGAAGGTTAAATCAATGTTTAAACCTCAAATGGCTCTGAAGGGGTAGGTTCTCTGATTCTTTGGTCAGTGTTCTTTCCTCCAATCATGCTGAAATAAAATCCAGCTTTTATTTTGCAGGAAGATCATTATTTAATGAAGACAGCCAAACAACAAATAGCAGTACAAATAATTCAACAGAAAAGGGAAATCACATAATCACATTATTTTCCTGTATGTGTTCATAAAATGGTTTTAACTCAGGGAAGAAAAAAAAAATCACAATTCCCTTTCAAAGTTTAATAAAAATTCACTTAAACATGGGAATAAACAGCTTGCCCAGATCCTTTCCCCATCCTTCCACGCTCACCAGGCAATTTAATGAATGGGCAAACAGCCCAATGGTAGATTTTTCTGATACAGTGTCATGAACGAGTGAGATCCATCTTTGCACATAGCTTGTTGGCACCTCACTCTGGCTGCATTACAGAAACAGAACAGAGTCGTATGGTTCCTGGAAAGTAATCATTTGGCAGCGTTCTACCCCTGGGTGAATCCACACAGAAAAGGTACTCAGGTGGCCCTCACTGGTGCCAGGGCCTGGAGTGGATGGCAGAGGGTGTACATTGAATATGTGTGTCATGGTTTGAGTTCCTGAGGTGGGGAGGCAGAACACAGCAAGGGAATACAAACCCATAAGAACAGGGCTGTAGATCATGCCTACTTCCTCTGCGCCTGTAATTTATTCATTTAGCCATCAAATATGCATGGACTATTACATGCTCAGCACTGGGCAAAGGGTTTTGCATAACTGAGCACAAGAAATGAACCTTTTTTTTTTTTTGAGACGGGATCTTGCTCTGTTGCCCAGGCTGGAGTGCAGTGGTACTTCTCACTGCAGCCTCAACCTCCTGAGCTCAAGTGACCCTCCTACCTCACCTTTTTTTAAGTCTAAGTTACTATCTTTTTAAGGAACAGCATGGGAAGCAGGTTTGCCCTAAGTAGCTCCCAGCTTGGCTTTTCCCTTTGGCTTAGTGATTTGGGGGTCCCAACATTTATATTCCTTTCACAGGATTAAAAAAAATAAAAAGGTTCAGCACTTTGGAAGGCCAAGGCAGGCAGATCACTTGAGCTCAG
Source organism: Colobus angolensis palliatus (assembly GCF_000951035.1). Classification (NCBI taxonomy): domain Eukaryota; kingdom Metazoa; phylum Chordata; class Mammalia; order Primates; family Cercopithecidae; genus Colobus; species Colobus angolensis. The sequence continues at coordinate 1,442,657 of NW_012116433.1, forward strand.
GAGTTTGAGACCAGCCCAGACAACATGGTGAAACCCCATCCTGTCTCTACATACAAAAATGATCTAGGCATGGTTGCACATACTTATAGTTCCAGCTACCTGTGAGACTGAGGTAGGAGGATCGCTTAAGCCCAGGAGGCAGAGGTTGTAGTGAGCCAAGATCATGCCACTGCACTCCAATCTTTGAGTGAGACCCTGTCTGAAAAAAAAAAAAAAGTTCATACTTTGGATCAGCTTTCATTTCAAATGAGGAAGTAGTTTTCAAAGGTATTTTAAAAATATTTGTTGAACTTCTACTGTGCACTGGTGGTGTCTGAAAAGCCCCAAGGCTCCAAACTGAAATATTGATATATTACAGTGAAGAGAAGCAGCTGCTTTTAAACCCCATTTTATTGACGTGATCAAGGTTATACAGAAGTGCTGATGAGATGGTGGGGGTGAAGCGAGTACTGCTTTTAAAACTGCTCCCAAGATTACACTCAATACTAAAGTTACAATCAGTTAGAGAACCATTCAAAGAATTTGCCAGAAGTCTTTCCAGGATTCTAAACCTGAGTAGGCAGAAGGGCCAGATTTTTGGCTAATTAGGCATTTGCCCTGTTCCTAACACCAAGACTTGCCCTGAGAGATACCCCACTACCTCTGTATCAATGTCTCTACAAAGTTTAGGTCAAATATCAGCCCCTAGCACAGTCAGTGTTGTGTAACCTGGTTAACAGAAATGCCCTAAGCACCGTGGTTCACATTGGACAGGATTCCATGTCCCTGTCCACTTCTAGCGAATGGAAGGAGCATGCCTGTGATCTTACATCCCACACAAACCAATAGTACATCAGCCTCTTACTGAAGACAGGAGCTGGTCAGATTCTCAGCCAGTGTTTGATCTGTCCCTTGCTACCTTCTGTCCCTCTGAGCTCGGTCTTCTGGGTGCTGCATCAAGTGTGTGTCTTCGCTGCTTCTATCCATCATTTCTCCAAGCATAGGAACTGTCCTGTGATGCAGATACAGGTCAATGCACCATCATGAAGTGATTACTACAGGAGACTGGAGGAGCAGCAGCCGCAGCCACCAAAGGAGGAAGAGGCCAGGCTTCCGTTGCTACCTGACAACACCAGCATTGCCCAGCAGCTTTATATGCAACCCCAAACCCAGATGTCCAGCTTGATGCAAAAGCTGCCACAAAGGCACTCTGCAAAATAACGTCTGCACGGAGAGCAGAACATACCTTGGTTTCCCCCGTCCCTAGCTTTGATTTTAAGCAAGTCATTTATACTTTTTGGACCTTATTTTTTCTGATTCTTGAGACAAAAGAGTAGGAATAATGACTTCGGATGTCCTTTTCAGCTCTAACTTTTTATGATTCTGTGTATGTAAAAGCCAAAGGAGAAAAAATATCTGGCAGGAGCTATTGACTCACTGCCTGTAGTGAGTCAAGAGAATCTGACTTGATTCTATAGCAGAATCAAGAGAATCAGTATTAATATTTTTCAGGCGATTAGCACAGGGTTAGCATAACAATTAGTGGTTTTCGTACGCAGAAGAGCCTCAGACTGTGAATCAAAAGACATGAGTTCCATGCCATCAAGGAGGCATTGTGCACTACAGAAGTGAGAAAATCATGATTTTGGAGCTGAGTTCAAATTCTGGCTCCATCATTTGCTAGGGTGACTTCGTGCAAGTTACTTAACTTTTCTGAATCTGTTAACTTTGTTAGTAAATGAGACTAAACAATACTTCACAGAATTGTAGCTTCAGATTCAGACACAGAATTGAAGATTTGTTATAAGCTCTTTGCACATTGTAGGAACACACACAATACATTTGCATTTATCTAAAAGGCTTTTCTAAGATATCTTAGAGAAGGAAAACTAACCTATCTTAAGTTCCAGCTTTGTGCCAGAAACTTCCATGACTTTTGTCATTTAATCTTGATGAAGTGGCTGTTATCTATGTTTAACTTAAATATACTTTCCCCAGAAATAACATTAACATAATACCTTTCCTACCTAGCCTAAAGAGTTCTTATGAAGATGGAAAGAATTTAATGTGAAAGGATTGTGCAAATTGTCCATTTTTATTTGTGAATATAATAGCTATTCTTTTATGAAACACTCTTTATAGTACTATGAAAAGAATGTTCAATTACCCAACATGCATTTATTCAGATCCTACTATTTGGCCATTTATTCAGAACATGATCTCTGCGCTCTGAGGCTTTATAACCAAGGATCCAAAAATGACACCCAGGAAACCAATGAGAATGGTCAGAAGCAGCTGAGCTACCATCGAAGAAGAAAGGAATTAAAAGAGAATGATCTGACTTAAAGAATAAATAGATTTAAGGAGAAGCGATTGAGAGGAAACATTTTATATAAAGGGGTTAGCATGAAAATAGGAACACAGGCAGGAAAAAAAGTCTCTTTTGAAGCCTGTGAAGAAATTAGAATTTTTCCCCTTGTAATTTACAGGAACATTAAGCATTGAATCATGCATGCAGAAAATATTCATTGAGCACCTACTATGTGCCAGGCACTACTCTAAGTGCTAGGGATACATTAGTGGACAAATTAAAAGGTTGAGGAGCTTATGTGCTAGTGGGTGAGACTGTCACTAAACATAATAAATAAATTATACAGAATTTTAGAAGGTTATGAGTGCAATAGAAAAGAAATACTACAGTAGGGTAGGGTGATCCAAAGCGCCAGGAGTTTGAGATATTAGGTGGCAATATAAAATAGGGTGGTCAAGCTGGGCTTCACTGAGATGGTAACATGTAAGAAAGGCTTGAAAGAGGTGAAGGAGTGAGTCAAGCAGATATATGGAGAAGGAGCTTCCGGCAGAAGGAACAGCTAGAGTGATAGTTCTCAAAATGTGATTCCCCATCCAGACAAAGAGCATTAATATAATCTGGGAACTTGCTGGAAATACACATTTTCAGGCCCCATCTGAAACTCTGGAAGTCCCAGCCATCCTTCACTGGAGGGTTCTGGTGTTCTGTAAAATTTGAGAGCTACTGAGCAAGAGGAAAGGTCTAATATAATCTGGGAACTTGCTGGAAATACACATTTTCAGGCCCCATCTGAAACTCTGGAAGTCCCAGCAATCCTTCACTGGAGGGTTCTGGTGTTCTGTAAAATTTGAGAGCTACTGAGCAAGAGGAAAGGTCTAGTGGGTTTGTGCTGAGCTTGTGCCAGGCTTGTACAAGGCCAGCATAACTAAAGTGAAATGCACCAGATAAAGAGAAGCGATAGCAGAGATTGGAGGGGCTCTATTGAATGCTCTCATGCTAGACGTCGCATTTTTATCTGAAGTTCTACTTTTGTAGTTATTTCAGAAGCCTCTCCTCCAAAGAAAAAAAAAAAGTACAGTAGCATTAGCTGGCCCTGCTCAGAGTACATGACAAGAAGTTCCAATCATAGACCAGTTGAAAGTGTATGTTACAGAGAAGCCAAACACCTCACTATAATTAACTGTTTTATCAGCTGCTTTGAAAACCTATCATTGAGAATTTCCAAACGAAAAAGACTTGGGTTTCCCAGCTGAGACTGTTTGGAACCTGGTTGCTGGGGTTTTCCACAAACTAAGTTATCATTAAATATTTCTACCCCTGAAGGGGGTCATTAGGTGTGCAAGCCCATTCAATTTAAATTCCTACTTATTTTGGTTGTGGATCTCAATATAGATTTGTGTCCCTAAGGCAGAAAAGAAGATGTTGGCATTTATGGATCTTAAAAATGTATTTTTTTCCCAAAGATTTTAATGGATAAAGTAACTAGGGCTACAACAAGTGGTGGAAGCTTACATCCAAATATTTTGCCTGAACAATGGCTCCTTGTTTTATTTCTCAAATAAGAAAAATGACCAGGGACTGGCCAGGATAAGCAATTCTTCCCTCATACTCATCCACCTGGTCATGCAGTAATGTTCAGCTCTGTGGACACTGACAGCAAGAGGAGGTAGGCTGGGAAAGGACCTGCAGGGGAGGCCTATGGGGAAGACACTGGGCTCAGACAGCAATGCCTTTAAAGTAGACATACGGCCTGGCCAACATGGTGAGACCCCATCTCTACTAAAAATACAAAAATTAGCCAGGCATTGTGGTGGGCGCCTGTAATCCCAGCTACTTGGGAGGCTGAGGCAGGAGAATCACTTGAACCTGGGAGGTGGAGGTTGCAGTGAGCCAAGGTCACACCACTACACTCCAGCCTGGGTAAGAGAGCAAGACTGTCTCAATAAATAAATAAACAAATAAATAAATAAAGTAGACGTAGGCCTGCTAACAGTGTCAGGTCCTCTAATCTTCAACAGGGGCCAGACGGAAAAGAATTTTAATGGGTCTATGCTGACTGGTGCCATCCCAATTTTATGCCTTATCTTCCTGACGTATTTTGCCAGCTTGTTTACAGATATACCCTGAGGTTTTATACATATATATATCTCTACCTGGGATTCTGATTTGAGCAGGTACCGAACCTTGGACTGTATCAACTCTACTTTGGTTTCATGGACTAGATTCTAGTGTCCAGCCCAGCCTTTTCCAGCACCAATCTTGGTCTGCCCTGACTTTATCTTGACAGTGTTCCAGTAGCTAAGTTCCCCTGTGAGCCCCTCACCTGGAGCTCAGAGGTTTCCCTGTGCTTAGGTCCATCTCCCGCGGTGCCTCTACCTAGAGTCCTTCAGCTGCAGTTTTGGCTTCACTGTCTACTCCTTATTTTTTTGAGGTCCGACCTCAGAGTATCTTAAGAATGCAATATTTAACAACACGTATCCCTCCAAGCTTTCCAATATCCCCTGTGATCCCACTTCATGGGTAAGAAACCAAAATGATTATAGTTGATGAATAATAACCCCACTGATTCACAGGAGCATGAAGAAAACCTTGCCAGGCTAAGTAATTCCAGGCAGCCTTCAGCTGCCACCACCGGTGATGAATCACAGAGGCTGCCGCCAGAGATGGGACATTTTGGGATTCTGCACATATGACTTAAGACACAGGATGAGAGTGGAGGTGAGAAAGAGAAGACATAGATCTGTCCAGGGCAAAGGATTCAAAGGTCACCAGGACTCCGCTCACCTCCTGAGACCTGGTGACAGCAAAAACATTTCCTTGACGTGACTTCTATTTGGGAGTTGAGGAGACACTTCAGCCATCCTGTAGAGTATTTTGCATCAGCTAAAGCTCCCTGGCCTGACACACTCACAAACTCTGACCCATTTAGATAACCTCCCCTTAACCAAAAAAGGCAGCACTTTCACCAGCCCCTGAAAATCTCCCAATGAAGTTATCTTTTTAAAATGAGATAATTACACATGAAGCACTTAGAACAATGCCTGGTGCATATTCAGCACTGACTACATGCTAGCTATAGTTGTTATTTTTGTCTCTGGTCTGAAGACAGATGCAGTGCCACTTGTCTCCTCAGATGCCAGCATCTCAATGCCGCTCTTCACCCCTACCACACCCAGCCTACCAGGTCTCATCTCATCAAGAAACAAACAACAATAACAACAACCCCCCAGCCCCCAAGCATTCTAATCAAATACTGCCTCTGTATGCTATTCAGATTGCTTTTAAAAAATTAAAATAGAGCTCAAAATGGAACAAATCAGGGATGCTTAATGATAGCCAAAATGTAATGTAGGGACCTTGTTTGGGTCCTGAGTCAAACAAACCAATTATAAGAAGACACTTTAGAGACAATCAGGGAACCTTAATTACAGACTGGGTAGCCATAATACCAAAGCACTGTGGTTACTTTTGTTAGGTGTGATAATGGCATTATGGTTATTTATTTATTTTGTTTTCAAAAAAAATATTTTGAGAGATTCAGAGGTGAAATAATATGATGTCTGGAATTTGCTTGAAAGGAGCTCAGCAAATAAACAATAAACAAAAAAGGGAGGATAGATCAAATACATGTAGCAAAAACTTCATAATTATGGATATGGGGGTGGGCATATAGCAGTTTCTCCTATGTTTTTCTCTACTGAATTAGCTCTCATGCAAAACAACAACAACAACAACAACAACAAAACAACAACAAAAAAGTTGTTGACCAAAAGTTTTTGGCAGTGGAAACTCAAGGTTGGGAGGCCATGAGCAACGGATTGAATACTGACAGCAAGGGAGGCCCTGAGGGGCGACAGAAACCTGGGTCAGAGGTGCACATTACCGGGGCTGGAGGTAGTGAGAGTTTTTGGTGAAAGTGAATTCTGTATCCTGGAGTCTAGGGGAGAGAAAGGGATGTAAAGTGAGACAGGCCAGTGCTGTGTCAAGGACTGGGGGAAGAGGAGAGAGATCCAACTGAGACACAGGCTGCAGTATTCCACCTCTGCTTGCTGGGTGCCATCCAGGCCATGTTACACCCCTGTTGCTTCTCGGAATGTGCTAGCCTCTCTCCAGCAGAGCAGGGCTAGTCTTTGGCTAGTTTTTCCTCTGGAAACAGAGAAAACGTGTAGGGAGAAAAAAATAGAAATTACTGTTTTCTCTGGAGTTCACATGCCCTAAAATGACAAGATTCTCTTAACAGTGCTTTTTAGGAATAGGCATGGTGTGATTGTGGGAGGCTTGGGAAGGGCTGTCTCTGCTCCCAAAATATTTCCCCTCCCTCTTTCTTTACCTAAAATTCTACCCAAAGGGGTGAGGTCTTTCTTTTTCACATCTAGAGCTCAGTTTTCAGTGTTAAAATTCTTAGGCTCTGACTGCAGCTTATTCACCCTAATGCAGAAAGGGCTAAGACCACATTCTTCCTTCCCTTGCTGGCAAAAACTAGAGACAGCAGAGGGCCCTGGGCATAGGGAGGATGAAAACAAACTTAAATTTCCTACAACGTGGCTGAGCACTATTTCCCTGAATCTACTGGACAAATAGAAGTGGATGAAGAGTATGCAGTCATGTCTATTCTCAGACGGCACTCTGAGGAAGACTAAAGGACCTGCATTCCCTTAATGACTCAGGCATCAGAGACGTCTCTTCTCTCCCAGGCCCCACTCAGAAAAAATGTCAGATGCTGAACATATCCATAGCAACCAAGAACACTCCTCAGTGCCACCTTGGCCTCAGTTCCTGAATTTCTGAAATGGATTGAGAGAGAAGGGGAGAGGAGGAGGGGGAGAGGGAGAAGAAGAGGCGAGGAGGGAGGAGGGGGGAGGAAGAAAAAGGGGGAGAGGGTGTAAGGGAGAGGGAGAGGGAGAAGGAGAGGGAGAGGAAGAATCATACTTCTATATTTATCTCTTCCCTCCCTACTCTGGGATTTTATAAAAATTAATAAAACAGTGACTGCACCTGGCCCCCTGGAAGAAGACCCCTTTCTGTGCCGTGAGAATGATGCCATTTTCTTCCCATATTCTCCTCAGATGTCTTTTCCATTAATCACCTGATTTTGAGAAGCATAAAGGAATTTGGTTTCCTTTCTATTTTAGTCCATCATATTATTTTCTAACTCAACCACATTTGTAAAGAAAAGCCAGGTTGTATTCCAGCTAACAGTTCAACAGAGCAATGTTCCAAGTGGGTAGTAGTAAAATAATGTTAATCTTTTACTTGGAGCAGGAAGAAATATAGCGTCCCTTTGTCAGTCTTCCACTTGCTGCAAGAAATGGGAATCTTGCAGAAACACTGGACTTGCATAGGCAATGAGAAAGCATTGAAAGAATAGTTCACCGAGAAATGGTATTTTCCCTTTTATTTTTTAATTTTTGAAACAGAGTTTCGCTCCTGTTGCTCAGGCTGGAGTGCAACGGTGTGATCTCGGCTCACTGCAACTTCTGCCTCCCGGATTCAAGTGATTCTCCAGCCTCAGACTCCTGAGTAGCTTGGATTACAGGCATGTGGCACCACGTCCACATAATTTTGTATTTTTAGTAGAGACAGGGTTCCTCCATGTTGGTCGGGCTGGTCTCAGACTCCTGACCTCAGGTAATCTGCCCGCCTCGGCCTCCCAAAGTGCTGGGATTACAGGCATGAGCCACCACCCCCAGCTGGCAGTTCCCCTTTTATTCTGATGACGTACTCCCGCTTTTCTTTAGGAATATATCCCTCCTCACCCCCTCAGGCCCTGGTGAGGTTGTCAATCACAGTACCCCATCCCTCTTCTGGCTCCACTGGGAAATATGCTGACCCAGATTGGCCAATCTGAGTACACCATCATTCTGACTATTGTCATTAGTTCAGGGAAGGCAAATGACCCAAGCAGGTCAATCAAGGGTGTCAAAAGCTGGCACTGCACAATCCAACAGAACTTGTTTACTCTGCAGCAACGCCCTTGCCAACTCAGGTCCCTGCTGCGATGGACTCCTGGCCTGGCTCTGAGGTTTGTTCACACTCTCCATGCCCAGCCAGGGCAGCTACATGCCGAGGGGCTTCCTGCCTGTGCCACATGTTCACCAGAGCACTGCCAAGGTTCCAGGGAAATAGAATCGCCTGGGTGTGTCAAAGCCAGGTCTCAGACAATACTTTCGGATCTGCTGTGGTAGGGATGAACCAGTCCCTCTGAAGAAAGAATATTCCTGTGACGTGTAAGAAATACATTTTTGGGCTGGGTGCGGTGGCTCATGCCTCTAACCCAGCACTTTGGGTGGCTGAGGTGGGAGGATTGCTTGAACCCAGGAATTCATGACTGGACTGGGCAACATAGCAAAAACTGTCTCTACAAAAAGTACAAAGATTAGCTGGATGTGGTGGTACACACCTGTAGTCCCAGCTACTTGGGAGACTGAGGTGGGAGGATCGAATGAACCCTGGAGGTCGAGGTTGTAGTGGGCCATGGTTGTGCCACTGCACTCCAGCCTGGTGACAAAGCAAGACCCTGTCTAAACAAACAACAACAACAGCAGCAAAACAGAGAGAGAGAGAGAGAGAGAGAGAAATACATATTTGGTCTCTGCCCTCTGGGACCCCATGAGTAGACACTGGAAACTTCTAGTCCCATCCTTTGTCCTTCAGAGAGGGGAGAGGAGCTAGAGATTGAGTTAATAATGCCTACCTAACGAAGCCTCCATACAAATCCCCAAAGTATGCGGTTTGGAGAGCTTTGGGGTTGGTGAGCCAGACTGCACCCACACACTGAGAGGGTTGCAGAACTCGTCCATGGGGACAGAAGCTTCCTGCGCTCAAGACCCTTCCAGAACTTGCCCTGTGTGTCTCTTCATGTGGCTGTTTGTTTGTATTCTTTAATATGCCCTTGGTAATAAACTGGTAATCTAGTAAGGAAACTGTTCTCCTGTGTTCTGCGAGCTGCAATAGCAAATGGTCAAACCTGTGGAGAGGGTCCTGGGAACCTCCGATCTGGAGCCAAGTCAGGCAAAGTTGTGGGTAAGCTGGGGAGTCACCACTTACAGTTGACATCTAGGGTAGGGAGCAGTCTCATGAAATCATGCCCTTAGCTTGTGAGATCAGATGCTAACTTCAGGTAGACAGTGTCAGAATTGAATTCACCTGTGGGACACCTGGTGGGTATCTTCTGAGAAGCGAGCAATTGGTGTTGGGAAAAAATTCCCACACATCTGGCGTCAGAAGTGCTCTGTAGTGAGTATGACTATAGAGAAAAACAGTCTATGTTTTCTATATCACCCCCAAAGGGAGACTCACCAGGACAGAAGGAAGATTTGGAGCTGGTGACCTGGGCTTTGTGCTGAGACCTAAAGATTTTTCAGCTGGGCTGCAGTGGCTCATGCCTGTAATCCCAGTGCTTTGGGAGACCAAGGCAGGAGGACTGTTTGACTGCAGGAGTTTGAGACCAGCCTGGGCAACATAGTGAGACCCCCATCTCTACAAAAAATTATAAAAATTAGCCAGGTAAGGTAGTGTGTGCTTGTAGTGTCAGCTGCTTGGGAGGCTGAGATGGGAGGATCGCTTGAGCCTGGGAGGTTGAGGCTGCAGTGAACCATGATCACACCACTGCACTCCAGCCTGGGTGACAGAGCAAGATCCTGTCTCAAACCAACCAACCAAACAAAAAATAAATAAATAAATATATTTGAGCTAAAAGTATCATTGATTGGCTTTGGCAGATCATAAAAAGACCTATATTACCCCTTCCCCCAAGGTAACAGATGCTTGTGCACAGCCGCAGCTGACTAACAAGGCAGGGATTATACAAGAGGGAAAAAAGATGCTGCAGAGGGACCTTAGTCACCTCTAGGCATATGATAGATAGGCTGTCATAACTTTTAAGCACCTTTTTCAAGGCCCACAGAGTTATACCACACTGTTTCCATCTGAATGCTTCAGAGAACAAGTTTCATGAAAGACAACCTGGTACACAGAAGTAGAGGCAGGGCCCTCTTAACCAGCATGCACCTGGCATGAGAAATACTCTAGGCCTTTCTACACAGCAGATTAAGAAATATGGGGATCCCAGTTGGGTTAAGAATTAAGTGTCTTTCGAATTGACTTAGCACTGGTGAGGGGAGACAGTGGGGAATGGTGTTGTCTTGTTTTCACTGAAGGACATGGTCTACTTCGCTGAAGTAACGCCAGTTTGCATTTTTTCCAGTTATATGTGGAGTCTTGTGTTGGACTTAGCTGGCACTGTACTTCTACTTTATTCTTTTTTTTGAGACGGTCTCGCTCTGTTGCCCAGGCTGGAGTGCAGTGGCGTGATCTCTGCTCACTGCAACCTCCACCTCCCAGGTTCAAGCGATTCTCTTGCCTCAGCCTCCCAGGTAGCTGGGAGTGAGGCACATGCCACCACGCCTAGCTAATTTTTTTTTTTTTTTTGAGACGGAATCTTGCTCTGTTGCCCGGCTGGAGTGCAGTGGCACGATCTTGGCTCACTACAACCTCCACCTCCTGGGTTCAAGCTGTTCTCCTGCCTCAGTCTCCTAAGCAGCTGGGACCACAGACGCGCAACCCCATGCCCAGCTAATTTTTGTAATTTTGGTAGAGACGGGGTTTCACCATGTTGGTCAGGGTGGTCTTGAACTCCTGACCTCAAGTGATCCACCCGCCTCGGCCCCCCAAAGTGCTGGGATTACAGGTGGGAATCACCATGCCTGGCCATCTACTTTATTCTTAAAAGTGGTCTTTAGAAATTGACCCCTAGGGCAGCTGTCCTGCCTGCCCCTCAGTTCAGTTCTGCATCTGTGCCATTGCTTCTTGGCACCCTCTCTGCTTCTCTAATCGTCTTTAAGTAGGTCGCTATCTCCCACCAGAGGGCAATGGAATGAATGTGTTAAGAAGAATTCTGCAGATAAAGCCCAATCTGATTTTTCCACTGTTACCTGCTGTGTGTTTAGAGCCTGCTTGCCCATTGACCTGAGGCCTCACACCACTAGGCCTTGCCAATGACTGCCTCACTGAGACCCCTTTGGATTTTTCATCCTATAATGCTAATGAAAGCTTTATCCAGTTGACGGCATCCCACTAATAACAATGTTGGCATGCATGGCCCTTTCATATCCTCTTGGCTAGTGATAAAATAGTCTGTGATTCCAGTTGGAAATGATTTTGACTCCAGGAGTTTCTTGGCCGGAGGTAAATTGTTTCTTTATATCTATACTGGTGGCCATCTGAATTGAATAAGTTTAAACATTTTTCTGTCAAAGAAAATATCTCAGATATAAAGTGTGACTTTTGGCTAAAGTATTCTAGGGAGACAGAGAATGGTATCCAGATTGAATTACTTAACATAAAAATAGAATCATATTCTCTTACTTGCATTTTTCTTTAAGCCACTGTTTTGACACACAGTACCAAAAGCATTTCAGAGGTCAGTGGCAGGCATCTGAATCCCCTCAAATGGAGCAACAACAAACAATCAACTAGTAAATACTATTTTTAAGGGATTTTTTTTTTTTTTTTGAGATGGAGTCTTTGTCTGTCGCCCAGCCTGGAGTGCAGTGGTGTGATCTCGGCTCACTGCAACCTCCGCCTCCCAGGTTCAAGAGATTCGCCTGCTTCAGCCTCCTGAGTAGCTGGGATTACGGACACATGCCACCAAGCCCGAGGTATTTTTGCATTTTTAGTAGAAAAGGGGTTTCACCATGTTGGCCAGGCTGGTCTCGAACTCCTGACCTCAGGTGATCCACCCACCTCGGCCTCCCAAAGTGCTGGGATTACAGGCGTAAACCACCACTCCCAGCCTAAGGATTTTAAGGCAGCAAAAAACCCAAGTTTCAGGCTCTGCCTTCTTAAACACAGCAAGATAAGACAGATTAGGATAAAAATATATGGATACATATTCATATAAGATATGCAGATAGAAATTGCCAAGTATTAGTGCCATGCACAGGGTTTAAGGTGACCAGTTGCCTCAGTTTTCCCAGTATTGTCTGGGTTTTAGCACAGTAAGTCCCACATCCCAGGAAACACCTTGGTCCCAGGCAAACTGGAACATCTGGTCACCCGAGAGCAGGCCAATCCACAGAACTCAGGCCATGGCCAAAATGAATAGACTGTCCAGGTATTTTTATGGTTGATGTATATTATTTGTCTCAATTTATCTGTGTCTTAGTAAAAGAAGGGTTAAAATCTGAACCTCACACTCAAAATTGTTGTAAGAAACTGCCTTAATTAGTCACTAGGCAATTTGCAAATGTGAGATGGTATGAAATTATAAATAATAGCTTGGAGTGATTTTAATGTAGCTAGTAGACCTAACCTGGCTGATGCCAAGGTCTTGCTGTGTAACTATTAGAGCTTTCCCTATGAAGAAAATCTAGTCCATTGTGAGCAATTTCACATTTCTTTCATTCCTGCTAATGCTAGGCCACCTCTCAGGACAATCCAGAGCAACCTTGGCTCCAATTTTGTTTAACCCGGCTGGATGCAGCCAAATTATGGGCTTCTTTTTAGGTGGAGCATATTTTTGTGGGCTGTGGGAGACCTGTAATTCTTTTTTTTCCCTCGTGCAAACCATTTATAGCTTTGGGGATGTAAAATCCACAGGGTGCCCACAACAGTGTCACGCAACCAAAGGGCTTCCCACATGATCCATCTGGGACACAGTGGAGCCAGGGCCTCACCCAAGTCTCTGTCCACCCACTTTCAACTCCTCCTGCCCCCCTCCCCCAATCCCCCAAGTGGGGCAGCAGCCTACAGAGCCTTTTACTTCTTTCACCGCTTGTGGTTCAGCAGCTTCAATTATCAGCCAGGTTTTCTTTTCATCGACAGAGCTATTGTTTGATGCTGCGCATTCATCCATCCATAAGCACCTCAAATCTGTCTGACTTGCTACTTTCAGAACCATGGCAACAGCACAGCTTTGTGCAGGAGTCCTAGATTAGGAGGCAAAACCTTACTTTTAGGTCCAGCTCTGTCATAGCCTTGCTGAGATGTCTCAGGCAAATTCCCCACCTCTCAGGACTTCTGTTTCCTCATCTATTAAATGAGAGGTTTGGATTAAATTAACTCTAAAGCACCTATAGCCTCTAAAATTCGATGATTCAATATAAGAGTGCTAACTGGCAGGGAAAATAGGAATGAGAGGGAAGAGATTAGATACAAAGCCCAATAAGGTGGAAGCCAGGGCTCGTGCAAGATCCTCAGTCAAAGGGCTGGCCAACTACTGTTTAGAACAGAAATATGTGCTACTGGATTCCAAGGAGTTTGTTGGGCTATGGTGTGATTTTACTCTTTTCCCACCATCATCCTAAACTTTTAGTCAAAGGGCTACTCAACCAGCCTTCCCTTGGGGCTAATATGGAGAAAAGCTTACCATGAAGTAAACAAAGATAACAGTAAAAAATTGGTTCTGGCAGGGCGTGGTGGCTCACCCCTGTAATCCCAGCAATTTGGGAGGCCAAGGCATGTGGATCACAAGGTCAGGAGATGCAGACCATCCTGGCCAGCATGGCAAAACCCTGTCTCTACTAAAATAAAACAAAATTAAAAAAATTTAGCTGGGCATGGTGGTGCACTCCTATAGTCCCTGCTACTCCAGAGGCTGAGGCAAGGGAATCGCTTGAACCCAGGAGGCGGAGAGTGCAGTGATCCAAGATCATGCCACTGCACTCCAGCCTGGAGACAGAGCGAGACTCCGTCTCAAACAAAACAAAACAAAAAAATTGGTTCTGGCCGAGCGCGGTGGCTCAAGCCTGTAATCCCAGCACTTGGGGAGGCCGAGACGGGCGGATCACGAGGTCAGAAGATCGAGACCATCCTAGCTAACACGGTGAAACCCCGTCTCTACTAAAAAAAAAAAACTACAAAAAACTAGCCGGGCGAGGTGGCAGCGCCTGTAGTCCCAGCTACCCGGGAGGCTGAGGCAGGAGAATGGCGTGAACCCAGGAGGCGGAGCTTGCAGTGAGCTGAGATCCGGCCACAGCACTCCAGCCTGGGTGACAGAGCGAGAAAAAAAAAAAAAAAAAAAAAATTGGTTCTAAGGAAACAACCCAGAAAACCAGAAACCTATTAAATTGAAATCTATTTACAAATAGCTTATTTTCTCAGAACATTAAAAAAAAACAAAAAACAAAAATTGCAGTTCGATACATCTCAGCGGGAGACCTTGCGTTTAGCAAACAGTCCTACAAATGCAGATTCTTGGAAATGACTACACACAGCATGGCTGTACTGAGCGGAAGCTAGGAAACAGACATCATCACTGTTGTGTCTGCTGGCCTTTACTCTGGACTCTACAGCCCTGGTCCTTTGTTCTTTATTTTAGGCATTCAGGAATTTTACTTTACTGGGATCTGATAACTCCTATGATTATAAAGGATCTAATTAATTAAAGCAGACTCCAGAGGAAGATTACCACCGGAACTCTTCAGTTCCCGCTGTTATTGGTGGCCTCAATTATTGCTATTCCCTTTACCCTAATTAACTTCTTGGATATAGTCCACAAAGGAAAATAGCAATTTAGATAGCTATTCTAGATTCTTTCATCCTGGGGTCTCTAGAATCCCAAGGGTATGCACAATAGTAATAATCTTGGAACTACTTTTGTAATTTCAAACCTCGTATTAACAATTATGAATTTCTCTGAATCTGTTCCATTCTTCTTTGAATGTAGCTACCTTTGCATTCACTATACTCAAGCATGCACATTAAATAATGTCTGTCCAGGAATTCACTCAGGTCCAATCTCTGTTTACTATTTCATTCCACTGCTGGCTACATTTATAATCCCAACCTTGTGATGCCTCCAGATATAAGGACTCGATAGCTTGCATTTGGTCTCTATAATTTTAAAAAACTTTTTATTATGAAAAAATACATCGAAGTAGAGAAGGTAGATTAGCAAACCTCCACGAACTTATCACAGAGTTTCCATATTACCAACTCACTTGATGCCCAACTACATTTGATGCCCACAACAGTCATTTTTCACACACCCCTCCTCTACACGATGAAGTTATTTTTGGTAATCCTTACAAAATGAAACAAGCAGTAATAATGATCAGAATAGAAAGGCAGAAGGTGAAAATTTTCTTTTATTGAACTTTATAGATGTAATCATGTCAGTAAAAAAAAAATATAGTACTAAAAAAGAAAAAGGAATGATATTTATTCAATAACGTTTATATTTCCCTAGCAATTTGAACTTTGACCCTTTGGTTACAGCCTGATATAATAGTATATTACGTACATAAGTGTCCACTAGCTAATAAGTAAATATTAATAAAACCAAAATGTTTACAAAAGGTTCAACTCAGGCAACTACTAAATCATAAGGCATATATATATATATATTTTTTAATTTTTTTTTTGAGTCAAGGTCTTGCTCTGTCACCCAGCCTGGAGTGCAGTGGCACAATCTCAGCTCACTGCAACCTCTGCTTCCCTGGCTTAAATGATCCTCCTGCCTCAGCCTCCCGGGTAGCTGGGACTACAGGCACACCATCATGCCTGGCTAATTATTTTTAGTAGAGACGGGGTTTCGCCTTGTTGCCCAGGCTGCTCTCAACCTCCTGAGCTCAAGCAATCTGCCTGCCTCGGCCTCCCAAAGTGCTGTGATTATAGGCATGAGTCACCGTGCCTAGCCAAAATGTCATATTTTATTTTCTTGATCCATTCTTCAGTTTTTAAAATAATTAATAATCAAGAAAGCAAAATACATTTCTATTTTAAAGATATTCAGAATCAGTAAAATGTTTCAGGTATGAACTATAATTTATATTTATCAACAATAAAACTACACCTTGCAGTTCATTCCATTTCACTATTTTACAATTTTAAGCAGAAATAAACGTTCCAAAATGTCACATAGAATGACAGAATAGAAGTATCTCAAGTTCTTTCTTTCTTTCTTTCTTTTGACTTTTACAGTTGCTACACTTTTCTAGTTAATTTCAAATCTACTTTTTAAAGACAGGCACATGTGTTCCACAGGGCTAAAGACATGCACTGCCGCAGAAGAGAGCTTTAATGATTCCTCACTAGTACAGACGTTTACACTTTCATTTTCTCTACAGACAATGGATCTTTTTATTGTCTGCATCTGGGGTGACCTGCTCCAATCACCTTTGTCCTTGGTGTGCCAGTGCTCCATACATTTTAACACAGCCTGGGCACTATGTTATACAGTTACCCATAGTGGCTTGGGGACCATGTCCTTCCCATTACTCTGGCTCTACCCAAGGCTTTGTCTTGTGATTCCTTATGATGAGTCAGCATGCCTGACTTTGTTCACACTAATTTTAGACTGGACCAGAAAATTCAGCTTTGACAATTCTGTAAGGTGCATGACTTTTCTGGCCATGCAAAAAGGACCTCTCTTTAATAAAACTGCCTATTTTTTCTTTCTGTTCTCAGCGGACCAGCTAAAATAGAAGTTTTTTTTTTTTTTAAAGACATAATTGAAAGCTTTAAGAAGCAGCCAACATATCCAAAATCCTACCTGATACTTTTTTACAAAGCGCTCTAAATTTCCAGCCTTAGGAGGCAGATTGTCTGACCCCATGAAACAATAGGAAACAATTTAACCAGTTGCTTTGCTACTTTCTGAAAGGGTTGCCATTTTCCCTCTAGAGAAAGAGGGAGGCGCTAGCAAACTCAGTTCAGCAAATTCCACATTTTAGGGCCCATTACTTTAAATACCCTGGAAGTATTTACCAGGACGCCAAATGGAAAAGAGATTAACACAGGGAAAATTTGATAATAGCTAGGACATAAAGAAAACCAGTTGAGAGCCATAGTGTGGACAAGGACAGGTCGGCAAGACTAGACCAAGATAGGTTCAGAAGGCTGATAATTTAGTCCCTCTTCAAGCCAATGCTCTTTAGATGTTCATTCAATATTTATTTTGTGGGAGAGAAATATTTTAAAATTTCCATTTGAGATTACTATCTAGTTTGATGAGAGTACGACTGAATTATATTTTAACCAGCTATATAAAAATTCTCTTGTGGAGACCTGCATTCACTGCCACCATATAGCCAATGTATTCTATTGATGTTTTCTTGCCTACTTATTAATAGGTGCCCTGGGCATCTGCACAGCTGGTACACTCCTTAATCCAAAGTTTGATCAGGACAAAGGAAAAAATAATTAGGAGCTCAGGGTAAAAGAGTATGATAAAGCCTGGTGGGCTATGGGCTATTGCTTTGTTTTTTGTTTCTGTTCATTTTTTCTTTTTTCTTTTTGTTATTTTAACTGTTGTGCTCTACTTGTTTTGCAACTGTACTATTTATTTATTTATTTATTTATTTTTGAGATGGAGTCTCACTCTGTCACCCAGGCTGGAGTGCAGTGGTGAGATCTCGACTCACTGCAATCTCTGCCTCTTGGGTTCAAGCTATTCACCTGCCTCGGCCTCCCCAGTAGCTGGGATTACAGGCACCCGCCACTATGCTTGGCTAGTTATTGCATTTTTAGTAGAGACAGGGTTTCACCACATTGGCCAGCTGTTCTTGAACTTCTGACCTTAGGTGATCTGCCCGCCTCGGCCTCCCGAAGTGTTGGGATTACAGGTGTGAGCCACTGCACCCAGCCACAACTATACCCTTCATGAACCAAAGCAGCCAGTTCCATGCCAACTGTTAAGTATACTGAAAAATTCTGCAACCTAAAGTTAGTTATTTTTAAAAATGTCTTTTGAAGTTCTTTTAGAGGTATGCTGCAGTAATTTAGTGTTTGTTGTCCCTAGAATTAATTTCATGTGCTCCCTCCGTCAGTTGCCATGTCTTAGCCAATTCAGCGATCCATAGCCCGTTGGCTGAAAAGATTGGGCCATTCTGAAGAAGAATACTACAATGCTGCAACAAACAGATAGTATAAATCTTCCTACAACCCTTCTGCAAAGGATCTACATTCACTTACTAGACTGCTTGTACATGGGAAAAAGGGAAAAACCCCATAATTTTATGAAATTATGAGACACTGGCTCTGTAGTAGGTTGAATAATGTCCCCCCAAATTCGTTTCCACTTGGAACCTCAGAATGTGATCTATATGGAAATAGAGTCTTTACAGATGTTATTATAAAGTAAGGGTAAAATGAGATCATACTGGATTAGAGGAGGACCCAAATCTATGAAAATACTCTTTTCTGAGATACAGAGTAAGGGCAGAAGGCCATGTGTAGATGGAGGCAAAGTTTGGAGTTATACAGCCATATGCCAAAGACTTCCAGGAGCTGCCAAGAGCTACCAGAAGCCAACAGAAGCTGGAAGCACCCTCCCCTACAGCATTTGGAGGCAGAGTAGCCCTGCCAACACCTTAATTTTAGACTTCTGGCCTCCAGAATTATGAGAAATTATATTTCTGTTCTTTAAAACCACCAAATTTGTGGTAATTTGTCATTGCAGCCCTAAGAAATTAATACAGGTTCTAACTTGATGCTGATCTCTGAGGACCCAAAAGCCCACCAGAGGGGAATATGGAGGTCAGGTAAACAAATGACATTTTGGCATAAGTCCATCCCACAGTAAGCCCAGTAGGTCCATGGACCCATGCATGGTTATTTTCCAAGTTCCTAAATGTGTAGTTGGACTAGACATTCTAGGCAACTGACAGAATATCCACATTGGCTTCCTGACCCATGGAGTTGTGGCTATCATAACAGGAACAGCTAAGTAGAGCATCTTGGAGAATTCTCTCCTGATCAGAATAGTAAACCAAAACCAATACTGCACCCCTGGCGGCCACTGTCAATTTTAATGATACCATCCAAAACCAGAAAGATCCCAAGGCAGTGATCACTATCATATCCCCATTTAACTCACCTGTTTGGATTGTGCAAGAGGTAGATACATTTTAGAAAATGACTATAGATTATTATAAATTAATTGGGGTTTTTTTTGCAGCTGTCTTTCCCAATTTGGTATATATTGGGGCAAATCATCTCAGACCTTGGCTCCCAATATAGTGCTAGTGATCTGGTGAGTGCTTTTTTCCTCAAATCAATTTAAAAGACCCACCAGCAACAGTTTGTTTTCCATTGGCAAGGATTTGCCTCAGGGTTATATCAACTCTTTTGCTTTCTGCAATCATCTAGGCTCAAGATACCTTAGTCATCTTACCACTCCATGTAACTTTATGATGCTCTATTAATTGATAATCTGCTAATTAGGCCTGAGGAGCAGGAGATAGCAAGTACCAAAGACGTTAGCTAAACAGATGCACGCTATAGAGGAGCATGATATAAACCTCATGAAAATGCATCTCTTTACGAATCTTAGAGGTAATATGCACCTAATTTTGGTGGGTGACTACAAGCTGGTTTACTGAATCACCCAAAGGCTGCCAGTTCTCAATGGGGCTCAAAACAAGAGAAGGTTCTACAGCAATTTGTGGTCGTGTGACCTGCCAGATCCAGTGATACTCAAAGTATCTGCGGCAAATAGGGACACTTCTGGCAACTTCGAACAGGAGAATCACAATGCAGACTCCTAGGATTTGTGGGCAAATCTGTGTTCTCTTCTTCAGATGACAATTCTCGTCCCATGAAATTCCTTACTTGCTATATTGGGCTTTGCTAGAGGCAACAAGCGACAATGTAAACCAAGATGCCTATCACGAACTTGGTGGTATCTGGTCCAGCAGGTTCTAAGTTTGGAGTATGCTCAGCACTAATCCATCACCACATGAAAATAATATATGAGATGGGACTCAAGAAGATCCTAAAGACACAAGTAAGTTGCATGAGCAGTGCCTTAGACTCATACAGCACTTAGTCCTGTGGCATTGCCTCCTGTTTCTCAGTACAAACCTTATGGTGTCATGGGGAGTTTCCTTTAATCAGCTGACTGAGGGAGAAAAACTCATATTTAGTTTACAAATGGTTCCAGAAGTAGACTGCTGCAGCATTACAGCCCAAATCAGGTGCATGTAAGAGAGTAGTAAAGAGAAATTCTTCCAACGGGCAAAACTGAGAGAAGTACATTTGGTTACCCACCCTGTCAGGACTGCAAATAGGCAGTCATTCATAAGCAGTGGATAGATGGTCAGAGAATTGGAAAGAACAGGACTGGAAGATTGGTGATTGGAGGACTGGAGAATGGCATAAGGATAGACATCTTGAAGTGGGCAGGGGGTATGAGGATATTTGTTTCCCTTGTGAATGCTCACTGCAGAGAAGGCCACCAAAAATTCAAAGTGATGGGTGGAAGTATTCTGTGGCTCTCAGACACTCCAGTCCTTATTCGATGGGTCCATGTCCTAAGTAGTTGTGGGCTCGACTATACAAGCTTCTCACCAAGGTCGATATGGCTACTGCCATTGTTAAATGCCTCATTTGCCAACAGCAGGGACCAATGCAGAGTTCCTGGGGGGACCCAGCAGCCACCTGGTGATGGGTTTATTACATTCAACCTTATCCATTATAGGAGAGGCAAAAGAAGAATAGAGAAAATCAATGAAACTCAAGTAAAAGAAATTGCTGCATTTTGCATTCTCTACCAAAAGGAAGAAAACACAGCTCCTGGTCTGCCCACTTTGGGTTTTGGAGGCAACATATTTCACACCTAGATATGTTGCTCCAGTCAGTATTCAAGGTGACACCAAAGATTTTCAGTTTTTGAGTAGAGCCCAGAGCAGGAAGACTCTGCAGCAAGTCCAGGCTTTGCTGCAATCAACCCTGCCACCTGGGTCACATAATCCACCAGATCTTATGTTATTGGAAGTATCATAGGTAAGGGAACATGCAGTAAGAAGTTTATGGCAAGCTCCAGAAAGAATCATCCCAGTGCAGACCTCTGAGAATCTGGAGTAAGTTCATGACATCCACATCAGAAACGATGTGCCCTTTGAGAAGCAGCTCTTGGTGTGTTACTAGCAGGGATGGAGCACTTGATCATGAAACACCAAGTGACTATGATTCTGGAACTATTAACTATGAGCTGGGCTTGTCACATACACCAAGTCATAAAGTCAGATAGTCTCAGCAAAGCAGCATAAGCAAACAGTGGTACTCGGGATTGAGCCCAGGCAGGACCTGACGGTATGAGACAGCTGCATGACCAGGTAGCCTAGAGCCCCATGTCACCCACTATAGTTGCACTGAGTTGTAGTTGTGAACATATGGGAGGTCCCACTGAACCAGCTGAAAGACCTGCCCAAGTTTAGCTTATAAACTGATGAGTTTTATTTGTGGGTGTTTTAAGGGGTGGCCTTGAAAGGCAGTTGAAAAGGGAAAATCTTCCCAATGGGTGGTCTGGAGAGCAGTACACCTGGTCATCTAGTGTGTGTAGAAGAAGGCATTCAAGGTAAGAACATATACAGGTTCCCAGAGAGTGGATCTGATCAGGGGCTTAGAAGAAGAAAAAAGACAAAATGACTGAAGACAAGGAGGTCTGGGGCAAGGGTATGTGGCTGGATGCAGACATGGGCACATGCATAAGGATTTTTGGATCACACATTAATACCTGCACTTTCATGGCCCTAATAGTGAATGCCTATCAATTTTGCACCCTAGGCACCTCCCTTGATTCACCCTACTCCTAATCTTGCAAAAAAAAATCACACATTTTCACCAAACCCTGTTGTCTATACATGCCCAGATTCAAGTAAAAGGGACATAGATCCAACCTCTCAACAGGCGGAATAGCAAAGACGTTTAAAATGATCACATAAACACCATGCTTAACATAGATGCTTGGTGGCCAATGTCAATATTTTTCTGGAAATGACATACAAAGAGTCTCCTATTCTATCTCAAAGTGAACAAATGGGCCATGAATGAAAGCATGCTATTCTCCAAACAGAAAAAATTGTGGTGGCTCAAACCCAAGTCACAGTAAAGTCTCCCCCAACTACCACTTTAACTTAGACTAATATTAGATGAATTTGTAGGATTATAGAAAGCATACTTCTCTGCAGTTTCATGGGTTACTATTTAGACTTAAATTTCATAAATGGAGTCAACAATCAGCTGAAAGCATTACTGACTATAAAAGTATTTCAGGCCAGGTACGGTGGTTCATGCCTGTAATCCCAGCACTTTGAGAGTCTGAGGTGGGCAGATCACTTGAGGTCAGGAGTTCGAGACCAGCCTGGCCAACATGGTGAAACCCCGCCTCCACCAAAAATACAAAAAAGTAGCCGACATGTTGACGGGCAGCTGTAATCCTAGCTACTCAAGAGGGTGAGGGAGGTGAATCGCTTGAACCCAGGAGGTGGAGATTGCAATCAGCCGAGATTGTGCCACTGCACTCCAGCCTGAGTGACAGAATGAGACTCCATCTCAAAAATAAATAAATAAATAAATATTTCAGTGTACCCATTTGGAGAATTTCATAGGTGCTATTCTTGATAAGATCAACATTAGATCATCCTGAATTTGACATTTATAATAAAAACCCTCAAAATGTGCTTCTTTTTTGTTTTTGTTTTTGAGATAGGGTTTCACTTTGTCACCCAGGCTGGAGTGCAGTGGTGCAATCACAGCTCACTGCAGCCTTGAACTCCTGGGCTCAGGTGATCCACCTCAGTTTCCAGGGTAGCTGGGACTACAGGTGTGTGCCACCACACCCAATTAATTTTTTATATTTTTTTTTTTTAGAGATTGGGTTTTGTCATATTGCTTGCGCTGGTCTCGAACTCCTGGGCTCAAGCAATCAGCCCACCTTGGCCTCCCAAAATTCTGGGATTACAGGTGTGAGCTACTGTGCCCGGCCTGTGTTTCCTGATTTAATAAAATTTGGCATTTGTGATTATGAAGTGATCATGTAAAACTTATCTCTACTGCTTCCTTCCATGTTGATGTGGTTTGACTGTGTCCCCACATAAATCTCAACTTGAATTGTATCTCCCAGAATTCCCATGTGTTGTGGGAGGGACCCAGGGGGAGGTAACTGAATCATGGGGGCTGGTCTTTCCTATGCTAGTCTCGTGATAGTGAATAAGTCCCATGAGATCTGATGGGTGTATGAGGAGTTTCCACTTTTGCTTCTTCCTCATTTTCTCTTGCCACTGCCATGTAAGAAGTGTCTTTCACCACCCCCACACCCTACCACGATTCTGAGGCCTCCCCAGCCTCGTGGAACTGTAAGTTCAATTAAACCTTTTTCTTCCCAGTCTCAGGTATGTCTTTATCAGCAGTGTGAAAACAGACTAATACAGTAAATTGGTACCAGTAGAATGTGGCATTGCTGAAAAGATACCCCAAAAAGTAGAAGCAACTTTGGAACTGGGTAACAGGCAGAGGTTGGAACAGTTTGGAAGGCTCAGAAGAAGATGGGAAAATATGGGAAAGTCTGGAACCTCCTAGAGACTTGGTGAATGACTGACAAAAATGCTGATAGTGATATAGACAATAAGGTCCAGGCTGAGGTGGTCTCAGATGGAGATGAGGAACTTGTTGGGAACTGGAGCAAAGATGACACTTGTTATGTTTTCTTAAATAGACTGGTGGCTTTTTTGCCTCTGCCCTAGAGATCTGTGGAACTTTGAACTCAAGAGAGACGATTTCAGGTATCTGGTAGAAGAAATTTCTAAGCAGCAAAGCATTCAAGAGGTGACTTAGGTGCTGTTAAAAGCATTCCGTTTTAAAAGGGAAATAGAGCATAAAAGTTCAGAAAATTTGCAGCCTGACAAAACAATAGAAAATAAAAACCCGGACAGGCACAGTGGCTCATGCCTGTAATCCCAGCACTTTGGGAGGCCAAGGTGGGTGGATCACGAGGTCAGGAGTTTGAGACCAGCCTGACCAACATGGTGAAACCCCTTCTCTACTAAAAATACAAAAATTAGCTGGGCGTGGTGGTGTGCGCCTGTAATCCCATCTACTCAGGAGGCTGAGGCAGTAGAATCGCTTGAACCCGGGAGGCGGAGGTTGCAGTAAGCCGAGATCACGACAGTACACTCCAGCCTGGGTGACAGAGCCAGACTCCGTCTAAAAACAAAACAAAACAAAAAGAATGACTGAAACTATAGCCACCTCAGGAAAGCAAAATAATAGGAATAATAGCTAACATTGATTGAGTGGTTACTATGTGCCAGGAACTTTGCTAAGTACCTTCCATGCTTTGTCTCCTTTAACCTTCATAATAACCATGTAAAAAGATACGTTAGTATTATCACAGAGGAAAAAAGTGAGGCTTAGAGAGGGTAAGTTGACAAGAATTAGTAAGTGGCAGAATTGGAATCAAAATGCTATTTTGTCTCCCCAGGATGTGAGCTGAGGGAGCAAAACAAAATAAGAATGTAAGGGCCTCCAGGGTGGAGGTGAAAGGGATCAACAGAATGAGGGTGAGGTACAGAGATAAAGTAGGTGAGATCAAGTAGTTCAGAAAATGAAGCCCACAGGCACTCGATATAAGAACCATGTATCTCTTCAGAGCAGGGGCAGTTCCTGGGAGGCACTGTGCCAGCCAGGAGGTAGTTAGAATCTACAGGAATGCGAGGTCATAGAACCAGGATCACACAAAGTCTAGAGTGCACAGGGCATTACCCTACTGTTTAGCTGTTCCTCCTAGGGTGTCTCAAAAAGAGAAGATACACTAGAAGTTACATTTAGAGGTACCTGGCATTTGGATTTTTAGCTATATCTCAGAGTTCCAAAGAAATAAAGATATGTCTCTTCTCAGGCCCAGCAACTACTGAAATGGTTTTATTTTATAGATCTATATAGTTGACATACATTAGAAATGACTTTGTATAACCTATACCTTTACTGGCTAAGTTAGCAGAGAGAACATTCAGCTCACTAAATGTTCAGCAGTATTTACTTAGTTTACAAGCTGTTGCGACTTTGCCTTGCAACAAATTAGGTTAGTACTAACCTAACAGCTTATAAAATACTACTTCTATAGTTAGTAACTTACATAGTAATCAAACTCCTTTTAAAACTGTATAGTTTTTGGCAAATTAAATTATGTTTTAAATATCTGCTGAATCCAAAACACCATGCTTACATTTTTTACAGGTTTTATATGGTAAGTCATCTTAGGGTAGGGAAAATCTGAATTGGCCTTTCTATTTTCAGTCCCATGGTGGGGCTTGAGTCACTGCGTTCCAGGCTCATTGAATTAGTGATGATAGAAAAGGGCACAAAAAGGTTATCAGGAACCAGGGTTATCTGGTATATTTGCTCTGCTCTCCCCTGGCACCTCTCAGTGGTTGCTCCTGCCTGAGCATGCTCCTTTTTTCCATCTGTATTGTTTTTCACCCCAGCATACTGTTGGAAGGGGTGTTCAGAAGGCATTTGACTGAAGGGCACTTGGAAAGACCAAACCCAAACCACAGTAGTGACCAGATACTTAGTGGCAGCCCCAGCTGCAGGTATGGCAAGAAGTGGCCAAGGAGGGGAATCTCCATGACCACAGAGGATGCAGTGGGCATTAGGGACCTGGCATTTGCTGTCAGAACAATCCAGCCAGGGTAACAGGTGGTGTTGCAGGAGGTGGATGGAGTATACAGCAGGGATTTGGGGAACAGGAGATCCATGGAGATCCAGACATGCTGACAGCTCTCAGCATAGGGTTATCTGGCAGCTCAGAGCAGTTGCTTTGCCTGGGGAGGTTGGGTACTCAGCCTAGCTGAGGCTTGTCTGGGAGAACTTTCTCTGTCATTGTTGATACTGATTGTGAGAAGTTGTAGGTGCCCCTACAGCTCAGTGGGAAGATAAAAGCCCAAGAAGTTGGTCTGGAAAATTGAAGACCAGCAAGAGGGTATGGTCATAATAATTTTAATTTTTTTTTTTTTTTTTTGAATTAGAGTTCTGGCCAGGCACAGTGGCTCACACCTGTAATCCCAGCACTTTGGGAGGTTGAGGCTGGCAGATCATCAGAGGTCTGGAGTTCGAGACCAGCCTGGCCAATGTGGTAACACCCCGTCTCTACTAATAATACAAAAATTAGCCAGACATGGTGGCGAGCACCTGTAATCCCAGCTGCTGGGGAGGCTGAGGCAGGAGAATCACTTGAACCAGGGATGCTGAGGTTGCAGTGAGCTGAGATTGCACCACTGCACTCCAGCCTGGGCGAGAAGAGTGAAACTCCATCTCAAAAAAAAAAAAAATTAGAGTTCTCTTTTCATTTTTGGCCTTCCTAGACTGTGCAGCTGTCAGCAGGAAGACCAGCCATCCACTTTGGCCACGGCAGCGAGGCTTTCTGGTCAGTCTAGAAATCAGTAGGTATGGAGATTGGCTTGCAAGCACTCATCGGAGCTCCTATTTTCTTTTCAGGAGGCAGCTGTACAGAGGCCAATATGCAGACAAGGGAAGTAACTCAGGCATTTTGGGGGAGAGGTACAGAAAGAAGAGAAACAAACTGACTGCTGTTCTGAACAAGAACTATGACTATATGTGGTACTCTCAGAATGGTGAGGTCTAGGACACTTGAATAATATGGCTATACTGTGAATGATGTTACCTAGATAGAATGTTTATCCCAATTAAGTGACAGATAGGGAACTAAGGTATAGAGGGTCTCAGGTATAATGTCCTGAGGGGTCCCATGAAAGCAAAGATAACAGAAGGTGTATCTCTTATGCCTCTTAGAGCTGTACGAATGCTGTAACTCAGGGATCTATAAAGCCCTAAGTCAAGCGGAGGCACAGGTGAAAAAAGGGGCAAATTTGATAACCCAGAGAAGAAAGCCTGGTGATCAAAGCAAGGAGACAAACCTGAGGCTGCCATTAGGTGCTGAGTATGAAGTTTGGCTGTCATGGGACACATGGTATTCAGTAGCGGATGGGGTGTGCACAGAGAGGAAGGCTGGACAAATATCTGAATCAGGGCCATGGCCCAGGGCTGATCTTTTCTGAAATGCCTAAGGCGTGATGTGTGGGCAGGCCACTATAGTTAGAGTGACACAGAGTGACAGAATAGAACAAACAGCAGAAATCAGTTTAGTGTTGAGTGTGTTCATCTGGTTAGACTAATTTCCTAGTCACAAAGATAAAACTGAGAACATGTTTTTCTCCTCTAGCCAAGTGGTCCTTTACAGGCAGATTAAAGACACCAGCCATAGATAAACACGAAAGCAGCTTTACTGCTACTTCCCTTCGTTGTCAGTTCTGGTGGGCAAGTAAGGCGTCTCCCACTCCAAGAGAGAGCAAAGGTTTATAGCTCTTGCTACCCTCAGCAGGGTGCAGGGCATGCTTATGGCAGAGAGGGGACTTGCCATCCCAGCCTCCTGCAGGCCCTAGGATGGCTTGGGTCTAGTCAGAGAAGGGCAAGAGTGAGTCAGCAAGTTATAATGGGCTTAACAGTAACAGCAGGGGTGGAGTTCACGTTGTTTCCTCAGGCTTCCAGAAAGAAAACCAGAGATCTCTTATGTAGGACTAAGCAAGTACAATCTTGTCTTACTGAGTATAGCCAAGTATTCACAGTTTGGGTCACCGTGCATGGAACTGTTAGCAGTGGAGACTCTGTACGGGTCGGCAGCAGTCTCAATTCTTGCCTCCTCTGAAGAAAGAATTCTACTGAGGGGCATAAGGCAGAGGGAGAGACCAAAGCAAGTTTTAGAGCAGGAGTGAAAGTTTATTAAAAAGCTTTAGAGCAGGATTGAAAGGAAAGGATACTTGGAAGAGGTCCAAGTGGGCCACTTGAAGGACAAGTGAGGTTTGACTTAAGGTTTTATATGTTGGCATACTTCTGGGGTCTTCTCCCCTGATTCTTTCCTTGAGGGTAGTTTGTTCATATGTGTGGTGACCTGCTAGCACTTGGGAGGTGAGCATGCACAGTGTGTTTACTGGAGTTGTACTCATGCTCACTTGAAACATTCTTCCCTTTACTGGTGACATGCCACCGGAAGATCATATACCAGTTAAACTGCGCCATTTTGCCTCTTACTGTGCATGTGTGAGTCCCCAGGCCCAACTCCTGGGATCTTGTCAGGAAGCTGATCACCAATTTCAGGTTTCTTCTATCTATAGGGAGACTGCCTTTCCCTGGAGCTGGCTGCAACCAATTATTATTTTAGAGAGACAGTTAACAATGGCCCGACCATTACCCGATGGTCGCCTGACTTTCCCTGGTGGGGTGTGGGGGCCCTCTTCTGTCCTGTTTGTGTTTGACTAGCTGTCTACTGTAACAGGATGACCATACAATTTATCATTCAAACTACTAGATACTTTTGAGAGTGAAGGGGGGCACTATTAGTTATGTTGGCAAAACAGGTGTGAACGTGGCTGTCTCTGGATAATCAATATCTACAGCCACCCAACTCATATATGATATCCCAATCCTTTCCATTTTTTCTAAAAAGCTAGCCATGCTCTTAAATTAAAACACAGCATTTGAGTCTAAAGTCGGATTGCCAGTTAAAATACAAGATGCTCTGTTAAATTTGAATTTCAGATAAATGAATACTTGTAAGTATAAATATGTCCTAAATATTTCATAAGACATACTAAAAATTATCACGGTTTATTTGAAATTCAAATTTAACTGGGCATTTTGTATTCTTATTTGCTGCTGACAACCCTAGTCTAACTACGGTTAGACTAGTTTAACTAGTCTAAAGTTAAACCACTGTGTTGTATTCAATTCTATCATCCTGCTTACAATGTAAGTCTTTTAGGCTCCAAGTGATTTAGGACATAGTCTGGTTAGCAAAAGGAGAAAATTGAGGCATCTGTTCCAATTGGACCAGTCACCTGAGCTACTAAAATCAGCTTTCTTAAATGTCACTGAACTAGGAATAGGCTGGGACTAGGTCCCAGTGCCTGGGGTGAACCGGGCCAGCAGGTGAGTGTCCTCAGCTGTGGGACAAGGAGCTTAGTAGATAAGCATCTTCTCCCCACTCAATGTCCACCTTTGCTTGATCTCCTAGGCCAGCGGTTCTCACCCCTGGCTGCATACTAGAATCTCCTGTGGTGCTTGTAAACCCACTGATGTTTGAGCCCCACTCCAGACCAATTAGATTGGGATCTCCAGGGGCAGGCTGTGGCATCCATGGGTTCCAAAAGCTACCCAGGTGATTTTAAGGTTCTAACGACAACCATTGTCCTATACCCTCACTCTGTTCCCAGTGGCATCAGTTCTTCTTATTTATTTCTTCTCCTTTAAATACCCTCCTTGTAGTATTGGACATTTTATAGCCCAGAAAATATGACTGGAGCACCTGTTCTGTGTTAAAATGGTGGCATGGATGGGATTTGCCCAGAAGGGTTCCTTGTCCTTCTATGACCTTGTCTTGTGCTGACTCCTGGCTCTCTCCAAGCCTCCCTTCTCCTCCCTCCTGCTTCAGCCTCTCTTCAGCTTTGGCTTTCCTTGTCTCCTCCTTCGCTGCTCGTAACACATCAATTTCCATTTTGCAGCTGATTTCCTTTCAGACGCATCCAGTGGCTGTCCTCTTGGCTTGGACTGAAGACCCCCTCTGGAGAACTATCTCTGCAGCCTGTACTGATGACACTGGCCACTGTCCAGGGCTCCACCCCAACGAGTCCAAGGCCCAGACATTTAGCCTCAGAGAGAATCCAGATTTTGCATTTCCAGTGCAGGAATTGATGGAGCCTTCAAGGATAGTGTATCAAAGTGCCAATTTCTTTCTAACAGGCTGGGGAGGATACCGCTGACAGCAACAGAAAGGGGTAGCAGTGGTTTGCTTTCCAAATGGTAATAAGAAGGGCCTGGCAGTGGCACCCTGTCCACGCATCATTAAAAATGGACTCTCCTGCTTCATTTGGAATTCGACCCAATGAACTTGAATAAACTCTGGACAATGACCAGCACAGAGCTCTGAGCAGGATACAGCAAGATTATTTGCTTTACTCATCCACTGAGTACCTACCATATGGCAAATACTATGCTATATGCAGAGTGTACACTGGTGAGTAAAACAGACATGGTCCCTGGAGCCTATGAATCTTACCGTCTAGCCACAAACAATAAAAAGTAAGAAGAATCTGAAGGACAACTGGGACACAAATGATCTTAGCCAAAAGGCCGAGAAGAGATCACAGTGCTTTTTTTTTTTTGAAATGGAGTCTTGCTCTATCGCCCAGGCTGGAGTGCAGTCGCCGGATCTCAGCTCACTGCCAGCTCCGCCTCCCGGGTTTACGCCATTCTCCTGCCTCAGCCTCCCGAGTAGCTGGGACTGCAGGCGCCTGCCACCTCGCCCAGCTAGCTTTTTGTATTTTTTAGTAGAGACGGGGTTTCACCGTGTTAGCCAGGATGGTCTCGATCTCCTGACCGCGTGATCTGCCCGTCTCGGCCTCCCAAAGTGCTGGGATTACAGGCTTAAGCCACCGCGCCCGGCCACAGTGCTTTTTAAAGGTAGCATTTCACCCAGACAATAATCGATCCCTCTGGCCTTCTTGAGGTGCAGGGCCACACATTCAAATTCTTTAATCAAACAATAGGCTAGTGCAAATGGAGCTATTTCTTAAACCCAGCTGTTTACACAGCAGCTACAAATCTGTTCAGAAAGAATCCCCCACCATCCACAACTGTCTATCGAGCAGATGTGCAAGAGTATTTGTCTCTCACCACCAGGGTTGCAGTCAGGACAAGAGAGCGGGTTTGAATGTCTTCGGCTCCTAGAACTTCACAAGCTGTGTCTTTTGTGCCCAGAGGCGGCTGCAACCTCTTCCCGGTTCTCCTTTCAGAACAATGGCGATTTTTTTTAGAGGCGTAATAAGGAAGGTTTGCATTGAATTATTAAACAATAGGCATTGAAAAATATGTTTTCTTTGACCTCTGTACCTCTAGCTTTTACCAGTGTTTTCTTGTACCAAGGCTAAGATATGTATAACACTGAAATGGATGTCTTCCTATATAATATTTTACAAGCTTTTGAAAACCTGTGCCCTTTAATAAATTTTAAAACATCTCATGCCCTTCTTTCATTTTCTGAAATTCAAAATAAATTAAATATCTGGGGACACAAAAGCATGAGAAGAAAGCACTGCTTTGTTTTCAAACCAGGCCCCAAGCCACTGCCCTTGAGATTCTTGTGGGTGAGCACAAGCGCCCTTCCCACCTCCAGTTCCTGAGACTCATTGTTCCAAATGGTAATATTAACATTTGCCATGTTCACCCGTGGATAACTTTCCATTATTTCAGTTGTAAACATTTCCTATGTGAAATAAAATATGAGATGCGACCAATGAAACAATAGAGTTTAAACAAATCAAACAAGAATTTTTGCAAGCAAAGGAGCATCATGCCTTTGAAATGGGCACTTTTGGGGGCCATGCTTCTAGGGCTAAAATACACATGCTTCTAGGGTTAATACCTTGGCTCCAAAAATTGAGAGGTACTCATTTAGTGCAGCAGAAAGGAGGATAAGCTTCAGAAGCAGGTGATCTAGATGCAATCACATTCTGCCACATTTTAGCTGTTGCCACTTTGACCTAGTTGTTTAACTTCTGAGCCTCAGTTTCCTCAATGGTAAAAGGAGAAAAAAGATAAGAAAAAATGAATGCAAAATGTCTGCACATCTCAGGAAGCTAGTAGTTACCAAGATTAGAACTATCACTAATGATATGTCTTTTCCTTAGAGATCTTTTAGGAATTTATATATATATATAATCTCATGTCTTTTAAAGTCTAATTAAGAGAATAGAAGTGGATAATAAATGGCTGGCCATTCTAGTTTTAGTGGGAAAAAAACTGTTGCTATAGTCACTATCCTACAATTTTATGTGGTTCGTTAAATGACTCTGAAGTTCACTCCAAAATATGTTTCCTAAATGTTCTGAACGACCACATTCTCCTTAGAATTGTGCACAGACTGGCTGGGTGGCCACTTTGAAGGGATTCAATTCCTTTGAATGTTTAAGTAAGTTGTTTGGTGTTAAAGAAATTCTCTTTGTTTTATGGTTATACCACAAATATGGACCCTGTAAAAAAGGCTTAATTATTGCAAATCTGCCTTGTCATTTCCTCTGTGTCCAGATATACGCCTTTTTAGAATAGTGATGTGTAGTAAGCAGATTTTTTTTCCTTTTTAATTTTTTTCCGTTTGATTCCTGAACCTTTGTCATCGACACAGGAAGATTAGACCGAGTCCCTGCTACTAAAAGCTACCACGATCATTCCACAGTTTCACACGCTTTCAGGTTTCCATTTTCCTTCTCTCACCCCAGATGCCTGGCATACGCGATAGCAGCAAAAACAAAGTCTGTTGCATTTTTGGAATGTTATTAACACTGAAGCAGCCCAGGGATTGCAACAGCTAAGATAGGGATCCCCACCCCCAACTTTTTTCTCACTAGAGAGCAAAGAGCAACTCTTAAATCCAGAGAGCAAGCAGAACTTTGTCCAGAAGAGGCACCCGAATGCATTGAATCCATTGATTTCCCTCTGCTTGCCACCCAAGCCTTCACCACCCCATCTCGACTTTCCTACAGGAAAACCATGTTAGGTGTTAGACAATGATGCTACACAATAGAAATATAAATCCAGTGTTTGTCTAGGATAATATAAATGGCACTGCTGAACTCCACCCTTCCTCCCATTAACAATATCAGAGACAGAGAGTTAGTGAGGGGCAAAATCTTCTGTGATTGTCTCTGTATGGATGTTGAAATTGCTCCCCCCCAGGGTCTTCTAGGGTTCTTAAGCATAAAGGTGTTCATCCAACTGAAAAAATCCTATGTCTATAAGCAATTTGAGATTCAGCATGTCTGGCAATGCACATTTTTTTAAGGACGAGAAAATGCAGCATGAAATGTGTTTATGTGTGCTGTGTCAGGGAACTTCTGAACCTATCACTGTCATCTGGAAGCCTTTAAGAGGGAAGCTCTTGAGGATGTTGGATTATAAAAGTCATTCTCTCATTTCTGGGACTTAAGGACATGTCTCTGAGCATAACAAATGTGCAATCACAAATGAAGGTGCTTTGAGCTTAACGGAAGAAAGGTTTATCTTCAACACTGACATTTCTACTTCTCTAATAAAATCATATTGTGCCTCTTTTTTTATTAAAAGGTTTCTTTGCCCTTCCCCTTTCCTAGGGCTGATGGGATTCATCCCCTAAAGCTGGTGTGGTTGGCAGCAACAGGGCTGAGTAGATTTAGCTAGTATGATCAGGAGGTTGGTTACAGGGGAATTGAGCAAATAAGCAAACATAAAAATTACAAAAATTAGCCAGGCATGGTAGTATGTGCCTGTAGTCCTAGCTATTCAGGAGACTGAGGTGGGAGGATTGCTTGAACCCAGGGTGTTCAGGTTTCAGTGAGCTGTGATTGTGCCACTGCACTCCAGCCTGAGCAACAGAATGAGATCCTGTCTCAAAAACAAGGAAGCAGAGAGAGAGAGAGAGAGAGAGAGAGAGAGAGAAGAAAGAAAGAGAAATGGAATTAGAATATCACCATTTGGCAACCATCAGAATGGAAATTAATTTGGACAAGAATCATCAATGGATGCAAAAACTAGTGGATGACAGTTTGATGAGAAACGGGATCTTTACATCATCTCACAGTATCTTCTAACAAAATACTTGTTAACTCTTACTACTCCTTTTTAATTTAACATCACCAGTAATGAGACAAATGGACATCATGTACCCTTGACATGATAGACTGAGAACAAAGCATTACTCTGTGGTGTTCCTGCCAAAAATGCATGACCTAGAGCTAATCATGAGGCAGTATCAAACAAACCTGAACTGAGGAGTATTCTACAGATAACTGACTGAACCTTTGAAAATGTCAAAGGCATGCAGGACAAGGAAAGGCTGAGAAACTGTTCCAAATTAATTGCTTCCAACAACCAATCCTTAACTGCATTCTGGACCCATAAAGGATATTATCAGGACAGATGGTAAAATTGGAAGTTTATTTGTGAATAAGTGGTAACATTGTATTGATGTTTCTACTTAGTTATGTAGGAGAATGTCCTGCTTTTAGGAAATGCACACTAAGGTATTAGATAATGAGACATTATGTCTGCACCTGCCTCTCAAATTGTCCAGCATAGTAATGTATAAAAATACACAGAAAGATTAAAAGACAAATGTGATAAAATGTTAACAATTAAGGAATTGAGGTAAAGGGCATATGGGAGTTTGTTGTAGCATTCTTGGAACATTTTTGTAAGTTTGAAATGATTTCTAAATGAAAAATTAAAAAGAAAAAAAGATAATTATTCTACCATGGTACCCTGTAACTTTCATTCAAAAAGTACTTATGGAATTCCCATTCAGAAAGTGAAAGGGTGTTGGAGGGAAATCCAGGGTACCTGGTTCTGCCACTCTCTGGGTCCCCTTGGGCAGGTAACTTAGCCTGTTGGAACCTCCGTCTCCTCAGCTTTATCATTCTCTGCTTTTCTACACCTAAGGCAATTGATTTCACTAGTTGGTTTAGTTCTGATTTAGAAGGAACCAACAATGGCATAGTTAAAAATCATTACTGTGGAATGGGGAGTGGCTGCTGGTGAATAACTGAATGTCATTTCTTTTTGCAGGCAAAAATGTTCTAAAATTAGATTGTGGTGATGGCTGAATAACTCCATGAAAATAGTCAAAAACATTGAATCATGCACTTGAATGGGTGAATTATTTGGTATGTAAATGATATCTCAAGAAAGCCATAGAACTCATTGCTGTTGCTTTTCTCACCCCATAGCCAACCGTGATTCTATAAGGTTAGACCGAAGAAGCCTGTGACATAATGGTGATGGTTTAACAGCGGGGTGAGTAGAGAAGACATTCTCATTCCAGAGGCAGGGTGTGAAGGAAATGAGCAAATGCTAAAGGAATACTTCCCAATGGCCGAAGGAAAGAGTGTGAGGGACACTTCAAGTGCCTGCCCCTAGCCTCTGTCATCATCTTTTGCCCTCTCACTCTACAAGGTCCTTGGCTGACCTGATCTTTTACTGTGGTTTCAACTTCCTCCCATAGGTTGGTGACTCCCTGTGTGATTTAGGATTACATGTGGCTGCAAGAGGAAAAGGAAACTAAAATGCTGGGAGCTTAAAAGCTTAAGTAAAAGCTAAGTTTGAGAATGTCTTTTTCTTTCTCACATAATGTCTGAGTAAACAGTCCAGAAGCTCCGTGAGGTCTGAGATCCTCTCTCTGGGCCTCTCTTTACAGCCTCAGAGGCTGAGTGCTGAGCAGCTCTAGGAAGCGTGGTTCCCGTAGACAGCCTGAGTGGTTCCTCCCAGAGTACAGCAATGTGATGGCCCTGCCCAGGACCCTTCTCTCTTGTCTTCTTTGAGTGGTCTCATCTGTGTTGTCCAAGATGGCAGCATTTATCTTCCAGGAAGGAAAATGGCAGAAGGGACAGAGGCAGATGAAGGGGCGCAGGGTACACGTGGGCTGAATCTTAAGTAAGGTTTTCAGAACTTCTCATTGTCCTAGTCATGTGACCAGACTCAGCCTTAATCATACATGTCTTAGTCACAGTACCATACTCAGTTGCAGGTGAAGCAGGGAAATGTAGTTTTTATTCCAGATGGCCATGCACCCTGCTCCCCACAAAAAAGGGAAGGGAGGGAAGGAATCCTATTACCATGAAATAAGAATAAACTAATATTAGGGGACAACTAGCAGCCTTGGTGACTATTTCCAATCTATGCTTCTAGTGCACACCCATATAGTCAATTGTCTCCTGGACACCTCTACACAGATGACTCACAGACAGCGAAAGCAAACCAGCCTGAAAGGGAAAGCACCGTGCTTCCCCACCTACTCCCATCCCAGACTTGCTCCTCCTCCTGTAATCACCACCTCAGTGAATGGTAATGTCATTCATCTACTTGGATGAGAATCATCTTAGACTTTTTCACTGCCTTCACTGCCTGTCCTCTCCCCCTGCCCCGAGAGTGCCATCCCTGCAAACCTCCTCCTCCTCATCCCCGTGACTTTAACTGAGACTCATTTTTTTTACCGGTCTGGATTACTATAGGGGCGTTAAACTGGACCTCCTACCTGCAAGTTGTCCCCACTATAGTCCTTTCCCTGCCTTGTGTCCAGAGTGCTCTTGGTGAAGAGAAACCTAATTTTCACCTACCCCTCCTTCAAACTCCTGGGTTTCCCTGTACCTTTGGTGGTGAAGTTCACTCTGTGTAAGCATAGCACCCGAGGCTCGTCAAGATCTGGCCTCTGCCTGCCTCTCCTGCTCCATATGCTACCTCTCCCCACCACACAACCTTTGATCCAGTCCAGTGGTGCTGAACTATGGGTAACAGTTCCCTAAAGAGTCAGCTGATGCATGCCACTCTGCCTCTGCACAGCTGCCCATTCAGTCTGAAATGACCTTCCCATTTTTATCTAATTCCTACTTCTTTAAATCTCAGTGTGAGCAGCACTGCGTCCCCAAGGAAGATTTCCTGGGTTCCCCAGTCCAATTTAGGCATTCTTCCTTTTACTGCCCTAATACACCATCCATACTTATCTCAGTACTCATGTATTTGTATATTTTTCCCACTATACTACAAACTCTTCAAAGGGTGGGATCTTGTCTTTTTTTTTGGTTTTTTATCTTATATGCCTGGCACATGAATATTTGTTGAGTAAATAAATATGCCAGGCTCAATCCTACACATGCTTATATGTCATTTATATGGGGAAACAGGCTCAGAAGAATTGCATGACATGTCAAAGACCACAGCGCTAATAGTACAAATGGAAATTAAATCCAATATTTGTGCCTCCTTGTGTGTTCCTACTTAGACAAATAACATTTATGGCTGTTTTGAATTGAAATATGGATGCACCCACTTTGGAGTTGATTAACCTTCATCCTAAGTCTATTTTCAGAGGTGTGTATTTCTTCTTTTCCTCCAGATTCTTGACTCTATGAACACATTTCTAGGGTACTTACAAAAAACAGAGTCTTATCCAGGCATGGGGGCTCACACCTGTAATCCCAGCACTCTGGAAGGCTAAGGCAGGTGAATCACCTGAGGTCAAGAGCTCAAGACCAGCCTGACCAACATGGTGAAACCCCATCTCTACTGAAAATACAAAATTAGCTGGACATGGTGGCACATGCCTGTAGTCTCAGCTACTTGGGAGGCTGAAGCAGGAGAATCATTTGAACCCATGAGGTGGAGTTTGCAGTGAGCTGAGATTGCACCATTGCACTCCAGCCTGTGCAACAAGACTACAACTCCATCTCAAAAAAAAAAAAAAAAAAAAAAAAAAAAAAAAAGAGTGTAGGCTGAGCACAGTGGCTCATGTTTGTAATCTCAGCACTTTGGGAGGCAAAGGTGGGAGGGTCACTGTGCCCAGTAGTTTGAGACCAGCCTGGGCAACATAGTGAGACCCCCATCTCTACAAAAAATATTTAAAAATTAGTGGTGTGTGCCTGTAGTCGGAGGATTGCTTGAGCCCAGGAATTCAAGACTCTGGGGAGCCATGATTGCACCAATGCACTCCGGCTTGGGCAAGATAGAGTCTAAAGTCTTTGCCTCCTCCTGGAAAAGTGTTTTCATTGTTCTCTACCAGTGGAGTCTGTTTCTTTACTCCTCCACTCCTTTAATGAATATTTGTTAAACACAGCTCTGTGTTAATGCCTAATTGACACATAAACATGCAGAAACTAAGATGTTTCAGACATTATCAGAACCTTTTAATCTTTTTGTTAGAGCCAAGGAGATTCAGCCTTGTCTAAGGATACAGTTACAAATGAAGAACAAGAAGCAGGACTGTATGTGCAAGTTCAAGGTTGCATGCTATTATTGTTCCTTCCGAAGCAAGGCAAGTATAATCCTCGTACTGGAAACAGGTTTCAGGTACAATAAACAATGTGCTTCCTTATCTCAGAAACACAAAAGTGGTTCAACCAGTTGTTTACCACTCAGGTATCCCTTATTCAGCAGTTTTCGTACAAAAATGTCACCTTTTAAACTTCCTAATGCTCTGCCCTCCCAACAGGTAATAAGAAATAGAAACTGGGTACTGCCTAAATGAATTCACTTGTGTGGAAAACAAAGTCATTTTTATATACTCCTGCAATGTGCATTTGACTACAAGCCAGAACATTTTACACAAGCAGTGGAATTCATCTCTTGAAATTGATTCAGGTTTTCTCTGATAGGAGGGGCGGAAAAGGAAAATGAAAAGCACGTGATTATAATTGCACTTGGAAGCAGTCCCAGTTACAAGAACAGTTCTTTAAAATTTTTCATTTGGTTTCATCTTAAATTATCTTAATGGGAGAGTAAAGTTTAGTAGGAACAAGGAAAAGTGGGAAAAGGAAACCTGGGAGCTTTTTCTTTTCTTTTCTTTTCTTTCCTTTTCTTTTCTTTTCTTTCTCTCCCTTCCCCTTCCTCTTCCCCTTCCTCTTCCCCTTCCCCTTCCCCTTCCCCTTCCCCTCCCTTCCCTTCCCTTCCCTTCCCGAGTCTATCACCCAGGTTGGAGTGCAATGGCATGATCATAGCCCACTTCAAGCTCAAATTCCTAGGCTCAAATGATCTTCCTGCCTCAGTCTCCCAAGTATCTGGGATTACAGGTGTCCACCACCCCAACTAGCTTTTTATTATTATTATTATTTTTTTAGTAGGAGTTGCTGTGTTGCCCAGGCAGTTCTTGAGGGCTCAAGCAATCCTCCTGCCTCAGCTTCCCAAAGTGCTGAGATTACAGATGTGAGCCACTGTGCCCAGCCTGGAAGTTTTTATTTATTCATTCAATAAATATTTAGCACCCACCACATGGAAAGCACCACATTGGGACCTGTGGAAACATGTTGATTAGTCAGACGAGAGGTCTACCTTCAAGAGAGCACAATACTGCAGGCAAGTTAATACACACACACACACATTATCCTCACTAATCTAATTCAGTCTTAAAATTTTTGCTACCTAAACCCAAGAACTAAATAGATTCAGATACATTTTAGAATAAATCCATCTCCACCCCAACTTTCACTACTTGCTTTATAAAACTCAAGAACCTCCAGTCATCAGTACTTGGACTCACCATTCAAAATCAGTCTCCAAATTCAGGAACCTGATCGGTGCGGCTGGCAGGATACTTTAGTACTGTGTAAACATGATAAGGGCTATAAGAGTGGCCCCAAATGCCATGAAGCTTGGAAGAGTGTGAGACAGGGATACAATCTGGTGGAGAATATATTTTACCTTTGCCTTGAGCAATGGGTAGAATGTTTCATCACCAACCTCAGTGCCGTGACATGTCAAAGACCACATGGAAACTAAATCCAACGTTCACACCTCCTTATGTGTTCCTACTTAGACAAATAACAACCTCAACCTCAGTGCCCTCTAGCAATCCTTTTATTTCTCCCCTATATGTCCCTTCCCCAACACTCCCCTTTCTAAGCCTTTCACCACTCTTTCAAGTCCCCTACTTCTACTTTCCCCCATTCACTCTCAGAAAATGACCTTCTCTCTTACTTGATAGAGACAGTGAGGACTGCCAGCCCTGCATGACCTCATTTTCCTGACCACATTCACCTCTCCCCAGTAAAACCACCCCACCTTTCTACATTTCATCCATCCTTACTGAAGCCATCCTTCCAGCGTTAACAAGAATTCTGGACAGAAATACAGTTATAATTAAGCATTAATCAGGCTGCATGTTGACTCACTTACTTGTAACTGAAAGTCACGTAACACTAGATACTAACCATTTGTGTCCCCATTATGCCAATAGATAGAATTTCTGACATCAGAATCATAAGGCTTTCATTTAAGAGTTGTTTAAGTAGATCCTAAATTCCAGAACAGCTAACAACCAGTTTAGAGGCTCTCACGGAGGAATCAGTTCAGCATGAGAATAGAGTTTCTTCATCTCCCTATCCCAAGACTTCATCCTGCACTCTTGGACCGGTTAACGATGACACTTCAGCCCACTCCAAAACCCTTAAAAACCCTAGCCCTAAACTCCCTGAGGAGATGGATTTGAGGTTTCCTCCTCTCTCCTTGTTCAGTGGCCTTATGATTAAACCTCTTTCTGTGCTGCAACTCAGTGTCTCAGTGTACTGACTTGCTGTGCACAGCGGGCAGCAAACTTACTACAGTTACATTATCTCATTCCCATCTCTGTTCTAATGAGATCATGAGAAGGTATATTAGAATTTGCCAAAGAAACAGAACCAATAGGATATATATACATATATATGTATATATTCCAAAAATTTATATATTATATATAAATTCCAAAATTATATATGTTATATATATAAATTCCAAAAATTATATATATATGTTATGAGAATTAGCTTACACAATTCTGGAGGACGAGAAGTTCCACAATCTGCTGTTTGCAAGCTGGAGAAGCAGGTCTAATTCAATTCATTCTGGGTCTGAAGGCCTCCCTAGTCCAAGGCTAAAGGCTAGAGAACCTGGGGGACCACTGCTGTAAGTGCTAGATTTCAAAGGCCTGAGAACCAGGAGCACTGATGTCCAAAAGCACGAGAAGATGGATGTCCCAGCTCAAGAAGAGAGAGAGTAAATGCACCCTTCTTCCACCTTTTTGTTCTATTTGGGCCTCAAAGGGTTGGATGGTGCCTGCACACACTGGTGGGAGAGGATCCACCAATTGAAATGCTGATCTATTCCAGAACTGTCCTCACAGACACACCCAGAAATTCCGTTTTTACCAGGTACCTGGCCAACTCTTAACTCAGTCAAGTTGAAAAAACATTAACTGTCATAAAAGTAATCCCCTAGAATTTGACCTTTGAATTTCCCTTTGAATTTCTACTTTGAATTTCATCCTCTCCCAAATCTGTAGGTCTGTGACAAACACCTACTGTCACTTTTTTCTGCCTTCAGGGCATTCCTTCCTTTTCTAATTCCCGCTTCCCCTTTCCATGTGCTTTGGGCTGCCAATAATATGACTTTGCCTACATAGCATGGGTTGGCCCATGTCCCAAACAAGGCCAATTAGAGTCTGTTTCCAAGGTGGATATGGGCTCTGGTGGGCAGAGTCAGTTGCATTATTTTCTTTGGGATTGCACCTATCTGCCTAATATAAGCCTGACCATCTCATACAGGGTGAGTCTGCCTGAGAACAAAGCCAAGGAGAGGCTAATGCCAAGAAGTACAGAGATAGAGCACTGACAACATTGTTTTTAAAGCCTTGGAGTTTTCAGTTACGTGAGCCAAAAATTTCTCTTTTGGCTTAAGGTTGTTTGAATTGGGTTTCTGTTGTTTGCCACCAAGAATTCTGATTAGCGTTCTTATCTGTCAGTCAACTCTCCTCTCTTTCCAGTAACTTTGGTCTCTCTCCTCAAAATTAACTCATTCCCTTCACCTAAACACATGCTCCAGACTCCACCTGTTTAGGAAAACCCTCCTTTAGTCCTGTAGCCCCTGCCTGCTCTCCCTCATTCCCTTCCTGGCCACAGGCCAGAGTTGTAAGTGATGAGGTTTTCCCTAGTCTGTGGCATAATCAACAAAATTAGTAAATGAATAAGAATAATGATAATGCATTGAGGTGGTTTTTGTTTGCTTGTTTTGTTTTTAGAGATAAGGTCTCACTCTGTTGTCTGGGCTAGAGTACAGTGGCACAATCCTAGCTCACTGCAGCCTCCAGCTCCTGGCCTCAGGCAATTCTCCCACCTCGGCCCCCCACCAGCAGTTAGGACTACAGGTGTGTGCCACGATGCCCAGCTACATTTTTTTGTATATAATTTTTGATAGAGACAGGAGTCTTGCTGTGTTGCCCAGGCTGGTCTTGAACTCCTGGCCTCAAACAATCCTCCCTCTTCAGCCTTCTAAAGGGCTG
This sequence comes from Colobus angolensis palliatus, assembly GCF_000951035.1. Taxonomy (NCBI): domain Eukaryota; kingdom Metazoa; phylum Chordata; class Mammalia; order Primates; family Cercopithecidae; genus Colobus; species Colobus angolensis. Next base: position 1,484,572 of record NW_012116433.1, read on the forward strand.
GGATTACAAGTGTGAGCCACCCACCACAGCCGGCCCCCCAAATCTCATGTTGAAATGTAATCCCCAATGTTGGAGGTGGGGCCTGCTGGGGGCTGTTTGGGTCATGGGGGTAGATCCCTCCTGGCTTGATGCTGTTCTTGAGACACTGAGTGAGTTTTCATGAGATCTAGTTGTTGTAAAGTGTGGCACCTCCCCACCAGCCAACACATCTTGCTCCCATTCTTGCCATGTGAGATGCAGGCTCCCCCTTTGTCTTCTGCGGTGAATAAAAGCTCCCTGAGGCCTCCCCGGAAGCCAAGCAGATGCCAGCACTATACTTGTACAGCCTGTAGAACCATGAGCCAGTTTAACCTTTTTACTTTATAAATTACCCAGTCTCAAGTTTTTTGTTTGTTTGTTTGTTTTTTATAGCAATGTAAGAATGGCTGCTATAAACATTTGTGTACAGGTCTTTGTGTGGACATATGTTTTTATTTCTCTTGGGTAAATAGTAAGGAGTGGGATTGCTGGGTCATATGGCAAATGTATGTTTAATCTTATAAAAAAACTGCCAAACTCTTTTCCAATGTTGCTGTGCCATTTTGTATTCCTATCAGTAATGTATGACAATTCAAGTTACTCCACGTCTGTGTCAGTACTCGGATTATCAATGTTTGTTTGTTTTGCCCTTTTAATGGGTGTGTAGCAATGTTTCATTGTGATTTTAATTTGCATTTCCTTAATAATTAATGATGTTTAGCATATTTTTATGGCCTTATTTGCCACCCATGTCTCTTCTTTAATGAAGGGATCTTTTGCTCATTTAACAAATTGGACTGTTTGCCGGGCGCGGTGGCTCAAGCCTGTAATCCCAGCACTTTGGGAGGCCGAGACGGGCGGATCACGAGGTCAGGAGATCGAGACCATCCTGGCTAACACGGTGAAACCCCGTCTCTACTAAAAAATACAAAAAATTAGCTGGGCGCGGTGGCAGGCGCCTGTAGTCCCAGCTACTCGGGAGGCTGAGGCAGGAGAATGGCATAAACCCGGGAGGCGGAGCTTGCAGTGAGCTGAGATCCGGCCACTGCACTCCAGCCCGGGCGACAGAGCGAGACTCCGTCTCAAAAAAAAAAAAAAAAAAAACAAATTGGACTGTTTATATTCTTATTGTTTTGTGAGAGTGCTTTATATATTCTAGATACAAGTCCTTTATCAGATATATTTTTGTCATATAGTTTCCTCTTAATCTGTAGCTTGTCTTTGAATGACATTCAATGAGTAGAGTTTTAAATTTTGATAAAGTCCAATTTATCAAATGTTTCTTTTATGTTTCATGCTTTTTGTGTCCTAAGAAATCTTTAATCAGTGATTTTGTTTTTAAACTATGCTTATTTAATCAAAGCATTTACATTTATTTTGAGATTGTGATTCTTTCTTTATTGGACTTAAAGTATCTTTTTAAAATAATAAAATAACAACAATAGATAGAATTGTGTGTATGCATGCACGCATGTGCACACATTTTCGTGCCTAGTAAAATAGAGTTGACCAATGTTTCTATGTTGGCATCATAGGTCAGTTTCAAGAAACATACATGTGACAAATATTCTCTTCTTGACTAAACTTTAGTAAGGCTTCTCTAACCCCTTTCCTCAACCAGGCTTTGACCTTGGGCTTCAGTGTCCTTTCTTGTCAGAGTCACATCACCCAGTTTAGCAAGAATCCTGTTAATTCAGTTCAGAGAGAATCTACTGCTCTCTTTATCTGATCACCCTCGATATCAAATCAAATTCCTCATCCCCCACCATCTCCTAGGTAGTATCTGATCACCCTTGTCAGCCTTCAGCAAGAATCTTGTTGAGTACGTATAGCCAGATTCCCTTACCCCTGAGTTTTCATCTTAGTGATTTTTCACCCCCTGAACCCTGACCCTGGTCCTGGCCTATAAATTCACACTTGTACTTGTTGTGTTCAAAACTGAGCCCTGTTCTATACTGAGGCCTCTTTCTCCCTATTACGATAGTTCCTGAATGAAATCTGTTTTTATCACTTTAACTACTGCTCAGGAATTGTACTGGGAAGTGCTACCAGAAACAACACCTCTAAAGGTGTGGGCGAAAGCGGATTGAAAAAGGGAGACGAATGATGCTGTGGCAGCAGAGGCCTCGGCTGCTCCCATGGGGAGTTCTGGAGCTTGGATGACCCTGCGGAGCTATGCTGAAGAGAGGGAACGGTCTGGACTTGCATCCCTCAGCCCTTCTGCCCATCGAAGGAGATAATGTGAGAAATTAATATAAAATGTGGTGTAGAAATGGGAGAGAAAAATTACTTGAAGTGTAGTGAGTTTGGCGAGGCAATCTTTCTATAAGGACAAATAAAACAAAACTAATTAGTCATTTGTGAAACCCTTTCCATGGCTCTGTGACCTCTGCTACCCAGCAACCCGGTATCCTGGCAACAGTCTCTGGGCCTTTTGCCTGGTTTGCCTCATTCCCCCAGGGTGAGCACACCACTTTTACCTGTTCTGTTTTGTCTTACCCTCAGAAGAAAAGGAATGAGTATTTGTCATTGCACATGGCTGCCCTTCTAGGCTGGCAGGTCTAGGTGATGAAGAAACTGCTGAGGGGAAAGACCCTCATGCCCAGTAGCAAATCCAAGGAGATGTGGACAAGGCTTTTACAATAACTTTAATGAAGAATAACTCGGCCAGGCATGGAGGCTCATGCCTGTAATCCCAGCACTTTGGGAGGCCAAGGTAGGTGGATCACCTGAGGTCAAGGGTTTGAGACCAGCTTAGCCAACATGGTGAAACCCTGTCTCTACTAAAAATGCAAAAATTAGCCAGGCGTGGTGGTGCGTGCCTATCATCCCAGCTACTCGAGAGGCTGAGGCAGGAGAATCACAACAGAGAGACTCCATCTCAAAAAAAAAAAAATTAACTCCTGGCTGGGCACGGAGGCTTGTGCCTGTAACCCCAGCACTTCGAAAGGCTGAGGCAGGAGGGCCATTTGAGGTCAGGAGGTCAAGACTAGCCTGGGCAACATAGTGAGATCCTCTCTCTACAAAATAAAAATAAAAATTTTAACTTGGTACACACCTGTAGTCCTAGCTCTTCAGGAAGCTGAGGCAGGAGGATTGCTTGAGCCCAGGAGTTGGAGGCTGCAGTGAGCTATGATCATGATCTTGCCACTGCCTTTTGGCCTGGACAACAGAGTGAGACTCGCTTTCAGAAAAAAAAAAAAAACAATAACCCTTGAGTGTATGTGGGAAATGACGGTTTGCTGGTTTTAATTCACATACTTGGTCATCACCCATGCATCATTGAGCCCTTTGCTCCACTTCTCAAATCGTTACAAATTGCTGTTAGTCTAAGCTGAAAGGTAGACAAAAGCTTAACGTTACCTACCAAACAACTCTGCACAAATAAATACAGTAGAGGAAGAGGGGTTTTTCCTTCCCCAGAGTGGCCTAACCTCTTTTAGTACTCTCAGCAAAAAAGAGCTCCTAGCCAGGCACGGTGGCTCACACCTATAATCCCAGGAAGTTTGGAGGCCTAGGCAGGAGGATTGCTTGATCCCAGAAGTTCGAGACCAGTCTAGGGCAACATAATGAGACCCCATCTCTCTCTATATATATATAAAGAGTTCCTGGGCATTGGAGGAGTCAGGGGAGATGAGGTCAATCTGCTATCATTTTTTTTTTTTTTTGAGACGGAGTCTCTCCCTGTTGCCAGGGCTGGAGTGCAGTGGTGTGATCTCTGCTCACTGCAAGCTCTGCCTCCCTGGTTCACGCCATTCTCCTGCCTCAGCCTCCCGAGTAGCTGGGACTACAGGTGCCCGCCACCACGCCCGGCTAATTTTTTATATTTTTAGTAGAGACGAGGTTTCACCATGTCAACCAGGATGGTCTCGATCTCCTGACCTCATGATCCGCCCACCTTGGCCTCCCAAAGTGCTGGGATTACAGGCGTGAGCCACCGCGCCCGGCCCCTGCTATCATATTTTTAATCTGACCCACTAGAAATGAGGAAACCAGCCTAGAATTGCTCAACTAGCTTGTGGCAAAGCCAGAATTAGACTCAGATCTCCTCCCAGCCAAACCAGAAGCCCAAGCAATCCTTGATTATCCTAGCTTCCCCACTCTCACATCCACTGAGTCACTAACTTACATTATTTTGACTTAAAATAGCTCTCAGGCTTATCTCCTCCTTTCCAATGATCATTGCTTCTATTTTTGCTGAGGTTCTACCTAATCTCTTGGACAGTTGCAGTAACTTCAAAACTGGTCTCTTTCCTTGGTTTATCCATTGCCAGTCCATTCTGCACATAGTAGCCAGTGTAATAATTTCTAAGCACAAATCTGACAACTCATTCCCCCACCTAAACCTTTACACAGCTCCCATTCCTCTTCATGGTAAGTTCCATCCTTGGAATGACAGCAGTTATAACAAATGTGACTGCAAGCACAACTGATGGTGACTTTAACTATAAAGACATTTATTATTTTCTTGGTTAAGCATTCTAATATAGGCAATCTTAAACTTGTTTTGGTGATATTGTTGAAGACCCAAATGTTTTCTGTCCTTTCTCTCTTTTTTTTTTTTTTTTTTTTGAGACAGAGTCTCGCTCGTTCGCTCAGGCTGGAGTATAGTGGCACAATCTCAGCTCACCACAACCTCTGCCTCAGACTCCTGAGTCGAGTGATTTTCCTGCTTCAGACTCCTGAGTAGCTGGGATTACAAGCACGCACCACCACGCCTGGCTAATTTTTGTGTTTTTAGTAGAAGACAGGGTTTCACCATGTTGGCCAGGCTGTTCTTGAACCCCTGACCTCAAGTGATCTGCCCACCTCAGCCTCCCAAAGTGCTGGGATTAGAGGCAGGAGCCACTGTGTCTGGCGTGTCCTTTCTCTTTCATCCTTAGGGTGAGGTTTGCATCCTCAGGCTTCTCATTCTCACTATGGTGGTAAGATGGCTACTGTAACTCTAGATATTGCATCCTCATATGACAGCATCTAGATCACAAAGGAAGGGGAGGAGCAAAGGAAGAGCTTCTGTTACAGAATTCTTCTGTTTTTAATCAGGGAGGAAATTCTTTCCTTGATGACTTCCTCCAGACTTCTTATATTTTAGGCCAGAATTGAATGCCATATGCAGCCCTAAACCATGCATTATCATCAAAAGTAAAGGGGATTGCTATGATTGGTGCTATAGTTTGACTGGGCCCTCCAAAGTTCTTGTGTTGAAAACCTGATCCTTAATGTGGTGGTGCTGGGAGGTGTGGCCTAATGGAAGGTGTTTGGGTCATGGGGGCACTATTAGTATCAAGAATAGATTAATGCTTGGGAATGGCTTATCTTATAAGCATTATAAGCATTCCCTTATTCTTGGGAATGGGTTCATTACCTTGGGAGTGGGTTCCCTGTAAGAAGATGAGTTCAGCCCCCTTTCTCGCTCTCTCTCTCACCCTCTCTTGCCCTTCAGCCTTCTGCCACAGGATGATGGAGTAAGAAGGTCATTTCAAGATGCTGGTCCCTCAATCTTGGACTTTCCCATCTCCAGGCCTGTAAGAAATAAATTCCTTTTCTTTATAAACTACTCAATCTCTGACATTCTGTTATAGCAGCACAGAACAAACTAAGACAATTGGCTTAGGCCACTTGCAATTTATACTCTGTCCTGGGCACTCTGCCACCTGAACAAAATCAAAACTCTTTTAGCAGTTAGAAGAAATGGCAAATGTGATGACAGCCCAACCTATAACGTGTGCACCCCAACCTATAAGGCTTGCGTGAGCTGGCCTCTACCTACTTCTTCAGCTTCATATTCTGCCACACTCCTTTATAACAGCCTTTCACTCTAGCCGCATTTCCCAGAGCAGTCCTCCATGACTTTGCACATGCTGTTCCCCCTGCCTGAAGTATCCTGCTGTCCTGGATAATCTTATAAACTCTCTTTCTTCTTGGAGAGCTTGACTGAACTGTAAGACTTCTTGATCCTCCAAAGCAGGGTCAGTCTCCCTGACCTTTCCTGGTCTAGACAGTGCTGGCACATTGTAGTTGCACAATAAATGTATGTTAAATGAATCTTTTCATCATTCCAATGTGCTACTATTTTGAACCCTCATAATTGCCACTGCTTATAGTTTAACTAAAATCATTACTTTCATCATAGAGCCAGTTAACAGATTCCTTAGCATATGAAAAATATTTCTAAATAGTGGGATTGGGTTGCTTATCAATTTAAGTAAGAAGTTGTCTGATATAGAATGTGATTTTGAGGGAGCTAAAATACCCTAATTTGATGTTAAGTCTCATATTTTATCCTATGGTACCTGTGACAAATCATTTTTTCACTGCTGTGTATCAGGCATACGTTTTCTTGCTGTCAGACAATTTTTTCTTTTTTTTTTTTTTTGAGATGGAGTCTCACTCTTGTCCCCCAGGCTGGAGTGCAATGGCACGATCTCAGCTCACCACAACCTCCACCTCCCAGGTTCAAGTGATTCTCCTGACTCAGCCTCCTGAGTAGCTGGGATTACAGGTGCCTGCCACCATGCCCGGCTAATTTTTGTATTTTTAAGTGGAAACGGGGTTTCACCATGTTTGCCAGGCTGGTCTCCAACTCCTGACCTCAGGTGATCCATCTGCCTCAGCCTCCCAAAGTTCTGGGATTACAGGTGTGAGCCACTGCACCCAGCCAGACAAATTATCTTACACATGTTATATAGAAGTATGGATACTTAGAAATGCTAATTTGTACTGGGGCTAATACTATACAGAGGGTGCATACAGAAAATGTATTCAAATACAAGCAGTGAGATAGAGGGGGAAAGGATGAGAGAACAGGTAATAGGAAATGATATTTAGAATGTAGTTTATCACAGAGTACAGGAAGCAAATTCAAAGTAATTTCAGATGCTACAGGTATTTAGCGTTAAATAACACTAATGTACATGAAGCTTATTCCCTTTACAATTCTTCTCAGTTATTGTAAATGGTCCATTTCCGCAAGTCTTCAGGCTCAGAAAGTGGCATTCCACCTTCTCTGGAGCTCTGTGCTAGCTGACCTAGCTGACAGTGAGCAAAGTAGATGGTACAAATATTTGGCATTCTGCTGCCTTACCAGTGTTAGTGATGAAAAGAAACAAAAAATGTCAATGTAGCCACAGAATGGGACTTTGAGCTGGAAATTACACGTCAACAGAATTAGACTTTGGCATGGGATGGTATGTATGATTAAAAAGAAAACTGGCCAGGAACAGTGGCTCATGCCTGTAATCCCAATACTTTGGGTGGCTGAGGCAGGAGGATCACCTGAGGTCAGGAGTTCGAGACCAGCCTAACCAACACGGTGAAACTCCATCTTTACTAAAAACACAAAAATTAGCCAGCCCTGGTGGCGGGCACCTGTAATTCCAGCTACTTGGGAGGCTGAGGCAGGAGAGTCGCTTGAACCTGGAAAGCGGAGGTTGCAGTGAGCCAAGATCACGCCACTGCACTCCAGCCTGGGTGACAGTGAGACTCTGTCTCATAAGGAAAAAAAAAAAAAGGAAAACTGGAGCTAAAAGCAAACAAAAGAGAAAAGGAAAGAAAGATAAGAGAAAGGAAGGAATTCAAACCTCTCGGGTTAAACTGGATGTCTGAAGTTGTTTAGACTGTGGCTTCCAGGAAGCTCTGCCTCATTTCTTTGAAATATGACTAAAGGTTCTTACCCAGGAGCATGTCTGACCTTGTTCCAAGAGACCTTTAAAATATTTACTCTGTACTCCCTCTAGGCAGCTTCTCCATTCTTAGTCTCCAGCCATCTGCTTGGCAAGGCAAGAATCACAGATGACTAAGGTACCTCCTCACACACACCTGACAAGAGAAAAGCTTTGATTCTCTTGTCATGGGCCCCAACACCTTGGGCTGCTTCTGCTGCGAAGGGCAGGATCTGGGGGGTGCCCAGGCAGAAGAAGAGGACTGGGCTACATACTGTGCTTGTTTAACAAAGGTTTTGGGGGGCCATTTTAGCCAAAGATCCTTCTTTAAGTTCAGAAAAGTTACACACCTTTTAAAATCTGAGGCTGGAGCTTCTTGAGGGTGCCTAGCAAAGACAGCCAGGCCGAAACTGCACAGGAAGATGGCAGGAGTTTCTGTCGGCCACGTCTTCTGGGTGTGGTTGTGTCTCTCTTCATCTCTCAGGGCAGCCAGGGGACTCTGCTGGCTCTGTAGGCCACTCTCAAAATCTGCCCTCAGGAATGGAGCTCAGGGACTCATTCATGCAGGTGCTAGAGCTAAAAGATAAACTTCTCTTTAAATGTCTGAAAACAAAGGGATTGATGACAATTTTTGACAGCTGGGGCTATCAGTGCCAAGAAGGCAGAGAGTTGTTAAGGATAGGAAAGACTTCTTGAAATTGCTGATTTCGTATCTTGTGGGATTCAGCCTACCAATAAGACTGGCTCTTCGCCATGCATGAAAGAGTTCACTTGATATTCACGATAATTATGGAGTCCTCTCTTTTCTGAATTGAATTCCATAATAGGCACAATTAAGCTAACCGTTACTGAGCACTTACTATACCAGGTATTTTGCTAAGTACTTTACATTATTTTCTTTAATTCTCAAATTTAGGTAGAATATCATTTAGGATCCTCTTGATAGATCTGAACCAAATGGGTGTAAATGCAAAGAGCATTTATTGGTTTACAAAACTGGGGAGCTCAGGCATAGTGCTGCCTTCATACATGACTGGACTCAAACAACATTATCAGAACCTTGACTCCTTCCATCTCCTGGCATGGCTCCACCTTCCTTTATGTGTTGGCTTTGTTCTCAGGTTCCCTGTGGGGGCAGGTGGCTGGAGCTGCTCCAGCCAGACAGTCTTCCGGCATCTCCATTTCAGCAGGAAGTAAAAAGCAGCACTCAAGAGTGGCACTCAGCTTCCTCCTGAGTGCTCAGATGCGCTCTAATTAGACAGCATCACATGCTCATCTCTGAACTGGCCTCATGGCCAGGGGCTTTGAAGAATCTGTCCTGAGTCATGGTCTGCATTCTTATTATTTATTTTGTTTAGACTTTTTTTTTCCCCTCTGTTGCCCAGGCTGGAATGCAGTGGTGCAATCACAGCTCACTGCAGCCTTGACTTCCTGGGCTCAAGGGATCCGCTTACCTCAGCTTCCAGGGTAGCTGGGACTACAGGTGCACTCCACCATGCCTGGCTAATTTTTGTATTTATTGTAGAGGTGGGGTTTCACCATGTTGCCCAGACTGATGTCAAACTCCTGGACTCAAGTAATCCTCCTGCCTTGGCTTCCCAAAGTGCTGGGATTACTGGCGTGAGCCACTGTGTCCGGCCTACGTTGCTGGAGTGAGGTGGAGGAGCCTTAACTAGACCAGAAGGATAGAGACTAGGGGAGAAGGATCTCCAGATGGAAATTTGAGGAATAGATATAGAGCAAGCAATGAAAAATAACCCCTGTGAGTGTTAATATTTCCACTCTGATAGATGAGGAAACTAAGGTTCAGGGTTGTACACTGCCAGTAATTGACAGAGCAGGAGCTCAAATCCTGTCAGTTACATTTAACAAGAGGTTAAGGTGATCGATATTTGTGAGGTGAGGTGAGGTGAGGGTGATGGATATTTCAAGCCAAAAGAATCACCCAAGTGCTGTGGCTCATGCCTGTAATCCTACCATTTGGGGAGGCTGAACTGGGAGAATTGCTTGAGCCCAGGAGGTTGAGGCTGCTGTGAGCCATGATTGTGCCACCACGCTTGAGCCTGGGAGACAGAGTGAGATCCTGTTCAAAAAAAAAAAAAAAAAAAAATTAAGGAAAGGAAAGAATAACCTGAACTGAGGAGAGACACAGAAGACCAGGATGCATTTAGAACATTTATGTCTATATAACTGGACTACAGAGTGTATGTGGCTCACAGGAAGCTGGAAAAAGCAAACAGAGAGGTAGGCAGGGGCTGGATCATGAGGAGCCTTGTAAGACAGGTTTTTAAATTAGCTTTGATCATGAGGGCAATGCAAAGACATCAGGGAGGTTTCAGCATAGAAGTGATATGATAAGATGTGCAGTTGAATAATAACAAGCAGTATGTGTTCCAAACAAAATTTGGAAAATCAGAAAAACACAAAAAAAGTGTAACAGATGTTGTTGAAAGTCTAGGCCACACTATAGGTCTAAGACTATAGGTCTAAGAATGTTTTTGTAGACCTATAGTGTTGCCTGGACATTCGTGACATGACCTTTTTATTTATTTTTTTCTGTTGCTTCAGAAAAATCCATTCTAGGATAAAATCCTTGCTTCTCTGATCCCATTCTGTCACAAAAATGCTCTCATTTGAGTACCGCAAAAGTCGTGTGAAATGTAATATTACACCTTCAATATTTTATTCATTGGAAAACTCTTCTCATCCATCTGGCTAGGTTTGCTTTAGTCTTGGAAGCTTGAAGAGAAGAAAGGGTGCACAGTCAGCTTTTTCCCTTTTCTGCTACCCACTAACTGCTCTTTCCTCAGGCCTCTGGGGATGGAGTAGGGGCAAATTACTCGGATTTATGTGACTGACACAGTTGTCATATGGTGTGCCATTTGCACCTTGGAGATCCTTCTCCTAGAGACCCCTGGCTAGAGTGCCCTCCTGCCAGGTAGCTTCACCCTGCGGGTGGTTTTCTTGAGCAGTGTCTCTTATGACATGGACTGTGAGTGGGTCCTCATTCCATGATCCACCCATCAATAACAGTGCCAATGAATCCTCTCTCTTTATTCTGTTGCAGGGCAGGCCCTTCTAGACTTTCACCTTTAGCCTTCCTCTGGTGAAAGTCAGTCCTGTGTCTCTCAAACTCCAGGAGACACAGATCAAGGACTCGCTCCAAATGACTCTTGTGAAACCTCCTCACTTGGCTTAAAGGGAGGTGGTGGTTCCTGTGGCAGGAGCATGGTGGGTTTGGAACGGTGCACCAGGACCACTGTCTATAAAGAAGACCTTGCTCTGGCTTCTTAAGCCCCCAAAGGATGTTTCTAGCCTCTCTTCCATAGCCTAAGGTGGGTAATGGGCATATACTGACAGAGCCCAGTTCACAATCTCTTTGGGTGCCCTGAACATAGCTAGGGGGTCTAGCAATTCTGTTAAAAATTGGTCTAGCGGCCGGGCGCGGTGGCTCAAGCCTGTAATCCCAGCACTTTGGGAGGCCGAGACGGGCGGATCACAAGGTCAGGAGATCGAGACCATCCTGGCTAACACGGTGAAACCCCGTCTCTACTAAAAAAAAAATACAAAAAACTAGCCGGGCGAGGTGGCGGGCGCCTGTAGTCCCAGCTACTCGGGAGGCTGAGGCAGGAGAATGGCGTAAACCCGGGAGGCGGAGCTTGCAGTGAGCTGAGATCCGGCCACTGCACTCCAGCCTGGGCGACAGAGCGAGACTCCGTCTCAAAAAAAAAAAAGAAAAAAAAAAAATTGGTCTAGCGGCCGGGCGCGGTGGCTCAAGCCTGTAATCCCAGCACTTTGGGAGGCCGAGACGGGCGGATCACGAGGTCAGGAGATCGAGACCATCCTGGCTAACACGGTGAAACCCCGTCTCTACTAAAAAATACAAAAAACTAGCCGGGCGAGGTGGCGGGCGCCTGTAGTCCCAGCTACTTGGGAGGCTGAGGCAGGAGAATGGCGTACACCCGGGAGGCGGAGCCTGCAGTGAGCTGAGATCCGGCCACTGCACTCCAGGCCGGGGGACAGAGCAAGACTCCGTCTCAAAAAAAAAAAAAAAAAAAAAAAACGAAAATCACTCATAATTCCACTAGTTTTTCTTTTTTTCTTTTCTCCTTTGGAAGTATAGAGAATAAGGAGAGAAAATTCTGCTTCCACCTTTCAACTATAAAAGTTTGGTGTGTATCTTTCAAAAATGTTTTATGCTTATACAAATACAGACAATTTGACATAAATACAGATAGACAGGTGGTTGTGAAACATAGCTATGGCCAGGTGCAGTGGCTCATGCCTGCAATCCCAACAATTTGGGAGGGTGGAGCAAGAAGATTGCTTAAACCCAGGAGTTTAAGACCAGCTTGGAAAACATAGAGAGACCCTATGGTCTCTACAAAAAAATTAAAAATTATCCAGGCATGATGCCATGTGCCTGTAGTCCTAGCTACTCAGAAGGCTGAGGTTAGAGGATCACTTGAGCCAGGGAGGTCAAGGCTGCAGTAAGCTGGGATTGTGCCACTGCGCTCCAGCCTGGGTAACAGAGAGGAACCCTGTATCAAAAAATAAAATAAAATAAGCACATAAATAAAACATAGCTACACAGTGTTTGACATTTTTTCTATCAAGAGGTGGAGTTTATGTTCCCTTCCCTTGAATTGGTGCAGGCTTGTGACTGCTTTAACCAATGGGATAGAGTGAGAATGAAGGTTGTGACTTATGAAGCAGGGTCCTAAAAGGCATGAAGCTTCCACCTTGATCCCTGGGGACACTAGCATTTGAAGCATCGGGCCACTATGGAAGAAGTCTGACTACCCCGAGGACATGATATTGGGGAGGCCACACATAGGTCAGTGCCAGCTGAACCCATCGTTCAGCATTGCAGGCCAGGTGGCAGGACATGTGCATAAAGAAAAATGTAAGGAGTACCTCTTCTAACTCCAGCTGTTCCACTCCCAGCCATTCAAGTCAACTCAGCTCTAGATATCATGGAGCAGAGAAAAACCAACCCTGCTATGCCCTGTCTGAATTCCCACCCCGCAGAATCTGCAAGCATAATGAAATGGTGGTTGCTTTATGCTACTAAATTTTGGGGTGACTTGTTACACAGTGACAGGTAACAGGACCAGACAGAGCTATTTAGAAAGTTCACTGAACAGTAAATGGTAAAGATGGAGTCGAAGCGGGCAAGACTGGGAGCAGAAAGACGAGGGAGGAGAGTTTTGCAGTAATCCACATGAGAGACAGGGGCTAAATTAAGGCAATGCTAGTAGGGAAGGAGAGATAGGGCCCAATGGAGAAATATTCAGGCTCAACACTTATGGCCCCACTGGCTGGTATCAACAGTACAAAACACAAGGGATGGGCTCGGAAAAGAAGGCGTAGAGCAGGGGTCTTCTGCATGCTGCTAGCGTATCTCCTTGGGTATATCTCAGCTTTTTCCTCTGTGTGCAGACTCGGCTTTGTTACCCCAGGCTGTGATTATATGGTTTAGTTTCTCAAACGGGATGCCCTGAATGTTAGGCTGTGGATTACATTAATCAATCTATTTTGTTTCATCTTACATGCTTACTTAAAAGCCCCTTGTACTTAGAAAGAAAATATATGCAAAGTAATGTACCAAGCAGAGACTTGTCATTGTTTTAAGCCGAGCCCTTGTACCCTGTCAGTGAACAAAGAGGCCCCTGGGTGAGCAGGATCAGTTTATAGTGGTCAGCCTCTGAGAGATCCACCTCCCTGCACTAGGGCAGTGAAGGAGAGTGGGAAGGACAGGGTGTATGGAACAGAAAGATAGAAAAAAATTGCTCACAGCCAGCTTACTGGCACGTTTCAAGATAAGCTAGGCCTAGACTGCAGGACAGTGTGTTCTGGAGATACAGTTGCAGTCTACGAAAGGTCTCCACATGCGTAAGTATGGACAGAAAATCCCATGCTACCTAAAATGGTAAGGCTTGTTACCTCTGGGGGTTGGAATTACTTCTGTGTGTTTTTTTTTTTTTTGGAGACAGGGTCTTGTTCTGTCACCCAGGCTGGAGTGCAGTGGCACGATCTTGGCTCACTGCAACCTCCACCTCCTGGAGCAATTCTCCAGTTTCAAGCAATTCTCCTACCTCAGTCTCCCGAGTAGCTGGGATTACAGGCGCCTGCCACCATACTTGGCTAATTTTTGTATCTTTAGTAGAGACAGGGTTTCACCATGTTGGCCAGATTGGTCTCGAACTCCTGACCTCAGGTGATCAGCCCGCCTTAGCCTCCTAAACTATTGGGATTACAGGCGTGAGCCACTGTGCCCGGCCTTCTTCTGATTTTGTTGATGTGTTGAGTCCTTTGTGCTTTTTTATATTTTCCAAATTTTCTGCATATATATTACTTCTGAAAATAATTTTTGAAAAAACTACATTCTTTTAAAAGTGATAAGGCCCTCACAATTTCACCCATGTGGTTCTTATCTGCACTAGTGTTTCCTGCAAGTTTCACCCTAGATCATCTTACTAATCCTCATCTTCCTAGACTAGGGGACTGCACACACGATAAGGGACCACTTCATACACAGTTTAGGGTCATCTGAGTCTCCGTTTCAGAATTCTTTCCTGAGCACTTCTTGAATACTCAGCTCATTCTCCAAGTGCTCAGGACAGCCTCTGAGTCCCCCCAGCCCTCTCTGCAGTGCCAAGTCTGTGGTCTTTAGCAACCAATGTCTGTGCTCCCAAATCACTTCTCTCTCTCTCCTATTCTCCCATTTCCCACCCTCCATGCAAGTGCCTACTTAACTTCCCAGGAAGAATCTCAGTTGGATGTTAGAAACAGAGCTAATAAATATTAAACTCATTCACAACGTTTGAATGAGTAGCTAATAGCTTCATACTCACTGAGTTTTAAAAGAGGTTGCCCAATTAATGTTAGTGTCTCTAATTGGTGATATTAAAGGTATAGTTGAATGCAGATTTTCCCGCTCCCATTAAGTCTATGTGCAAGTAGGTCACAACCTCTTTTAGCCAAGCCGGGTTTCCTGTAGCCAGGCGCCATCACCATTAATATCAGATAGAGTAGTAACTAATTCAGTCATGTTGATGGACGCCGAGATGGTGCCTAGACTCATCTGCAGTGGGAGCTACGAAGCTAGCGCGCGAGAAACCAATTTCCTCCGGCCTGAAGTGCTCTAGGTCACCCCTGGTTATGGAGAAAATGACATGAGTCACTGCATCTCCTAAGCCAGCTTATCCAGAATGTTGTGCACAGCTAAGCCAACAAATAACAATAGCTGTACACAGAATACACATTATCTCACCCCATTAGTCCTGAAGATCTATTCTGATTTCCCAGGAAAAAAGGTTAGGGAAACTGCAACGTGTGGCAGTTACAAAAACACTTCAAACCAATACCCAGCAGGGGAAGAAATGCAGACACGCTCTGAACTCCAGCCAGCACGCCAGTTCAAAACAAGGCTTTACCTGCCCAAGGAAATCTGTTCCCTGGGGGACATTGAAAATGGCTTAGAGGCTTTCTTTCTTCTTTCTATAAAGCAGATGTTGGGGTGCTCTCTTGCTCTCGGGGTACTCCTCTCCCTCTCTCTCTGTCTCTCAGTTTCGTGCATTAAACAAACATTTACAAGTATCTACTATGTGATGAGTATTATGCCGGGCACTGAGGCTTCTAGTATGAATATGACTCAATCCCTGCTCTAAAAGAAGCTGAAATTCAGTTAGTGGGTGGCAATGGGCATAGGTACAAATGATGGAACAAACAATACAATCAATTAAGTCCTATAAGAGAAGAAAGAAGAACAGGGACAAGGAAGTGTTGAAGTCCTCCTGCCAGGACTGAGGCACAGGTGGGAATCGGGTGGGTGGAGAGGTGGGAAGCTGTGAGGCAGGGAGGCACAGGTGACCCTGGAGGAAAGGCTTAAAGGATAATTAGTTAACCAAGTGGCTAAGTGAGGTACAGGAGAGGAGAGGGAGATGAACTCTCCTCTACTCGGGAGAGTTCCAACCCTAGATTTTTATGTTTTTATATTAGCTTATTTTTCTTTTGTTTCTCATTTAACTCTAAAATCAAAACTAAGTGCAAATAACATTTTGTAACGCTTGAAAATGGAAATGGTACACTATGACCTGTTCATTTCACACAGTTAAGCTTCTTCAAATCTTCCGTTCTCTGATCCTAGACATTTGGATTCACATTTGTCCTAGAAGGTAGATCAGAGAGATGCAAGGAAAAAAAAGTGAAAATCACTCATTTTAAGTAGTTAATGCTTTATAATCTACTTCCAAAAAGACTCAGAGGAAACAATTAATGTATCTGTTTAACTGATCCGGTTAAAATGATTGTGAAAAAGTTAGAAACGAAAAGCTACATTTCAACTTTATTTCCCCAAGCTATTCCTTTCCTCAATTAGCCTGATAATTGGGAGATAACTACAGAGCATGCCACATCCACTTTAAAGCATATTTATAGGAAAAATGCCAGAGATCTGGCTGTCTATTCTTTAGTTCTAAATAAAGCATTTCCAGATGCCCAAAATGCACCTAAAATGTTACGTGTATATGTATATATATTTTTTCTTTTTTCTTTCTTCTTTCTTTCTTTCTTTCTTTCTCTTTCTTTCCTTCCTTCTTTCTTTCCTTTCCTTCCTTCTTTCCCTTCCTTCCTTCCTCCCTCCCTCCCTCCCTGCCTGTCCTTCCTTCCTTTCTTCCTTCCTTCCTTCCTACTTTCCTTCCTTCCTTCCCTCCATCACTCCCTCCCTCTCTCTCTTTCTTTCTTTCATTTTTCTTTCTTTCTTTGAGATAGAGTTTCACTCTTGTTGCCCAGGCTGGAGTGCAGTGGCACGCATGATCTCGGCTCACTGCAACCTCCACCTCCCAGGTTCAAGTGATTCTCCTGCCTCAGCCTCCAGAGTAGCTGGGATTACAAGTGTGCGCTACTACGCCTGGCTAATTTTTGTATTTTTAGTAGAGATGGGGTTTCACCATGTTGGTCAGGCTGGTCTCGAACTCCTGACCTCGTGATCCACCCACCTCAGCCTCCCAAAATGTTGGGATTACAAGTGTGAGCCACTGTGCCTGGCCAAATTTATTTTTTTATATAGCAAACTGACTATGGGTATATTCCTTTTAAGTTCATTTTAAAAAGTATAAGTGCTAGGCTGGGCATGGTGGCTCACACCTGTAATCCCAGCACTTTGGGAAGCTGAGGCGGATGGATCACCTGAGGTCAGGAGTTCGAGACCAGCCTGGCCAACATGGCAAAACCCTGTCTCTACTAAAAATACAAAAATTAGTCGGGCATGCTGGCACACACCTGTAATCCCAGATACTTGGGAGGCTGAGGCATGAGAATCGCTTGAACTCGAGAGGCAGAGGTTATAGTGAGCCAAGATCACACCACTGCACTCCAGCCTGGGTGACAGAGTGAGACTCTATCTCAAAAAAAAAGGATAAGTGCTATATACTTATAGATTAAAATAGAAGTACAGAGCGAATAACAGTCATTCCCCAGAAGTAATCACAGTCAACAACTTTGTGAACCTCTTTCCAATATACATATGTTTTATACAACAAGATTGTACTGTAGACCACAGCATCTCCAGAATTTCTATACTGGAGAGGCTCAGGGAAGACATCTGGTTAAATGGAAAGGCTAGGAGAGAAGCTGCCTTTTCATAGTAAGCAATTGGTATTTTATATTGAATTGATTTGACATGGTTTGTGCAGATAGGGGCTGGAGGAAATTATGGGAGGAGCTAAAAGCTTTCCTGAGCCAGCCATAGCAAGCACTGCCACATATTTCCACAACCTGCTTTTTTGACTTAAAAATGTCTTGAACATTTTACCATGTCACCAACACATATAGATCTACCACCTTCTTTTATAACGTTATATTGAATTCCACTGCATTTAATTAATCTCCTATTGATAAACATTTAGATGTTTTCCAGTTTTCACTAAGCATTCCTCTCTCTCTCTCTCTTCCTCCCTCTCTCTCTCTGTGTGTGTGTGTCTTCTGTTTATAACATGATATTTCTGTAGAATAGATTCATAGAAAGAAGATTTATAGGATGAATTAAATGTACACTTAAAATTTTGACAGAAAACTGTCATTATTTAATATACAGTTGTTATATGAGTCTGCTGCCACTGTGATGGCAGAATACTGTCTTCTATGATTAATAGAGTGACCATATAATTTAGCAGCCAAACCAGAACACTTTTGAGAGAGAAAGTGGATGCGATTAATTATCATGCTGGAACCACAGGCATAAACCAGGACTACTTCTGGGCAAACTGGAACATTTGGTCACCCTAATAACTGTTAATATAAACATCATTAGTGAGAATCAAATCACTGAAAACTTGACAGATCTGTAAATAATTTAAGAAATTTCAATTATCATCCTTTTATCCTTCCAAAACCTACTTTATTACTCCCATGGTGTATTACCGTGAAAGAGTATGTGAATCTTCCAGCAATCTACTTGTTGGATCTTGTGTTAATGACAACAAACACAAAATCTAGGGGGAAAAGGGGAGAATCTGCTTCTAAACACTTAGCACTATTCAACTTTTCAGTTGAAAAAGGGGAGATTCCCAAAGCAGGAATCATAGTTGGATATCAAATATCTCATGGAATACAGAAATAATATGAAGAGAGGAAAAAAGTGTAAGAAAATAGTATAGAACACAATAATATAGAAAATAGTATCACAAAACATTTGTTTCCAGTAAATCTAGGCTCAGCATTCTCTAATAAGCCAGAAGTTACATAAAAACAATGAAAAAGAAGATAGCAGATTCAGTTTTTTGAGGTCTATGACTTGGGTTCCAACAGACCAAATTTTAGGTAGTCCCTGGACTAATGTTGATTTTTGTGGCTCAACCTGAGAACATATGTTCTCTTTGGTGTCCTGTGAAATATTGGCAGGACTTGGCCTGCTTCCTTGGTTCTTTATGGACAGTCCAAACCCTGGGATACCAGACATATGGCCTTCTGTGAGTGTGGTCTACCAAACATGTCACTTCCCATTTCCAAGACAGCTGGGGAAAAAAAAACTTATTTTGCTGCCAGGCAGGATCAATCTATGGTAAAAATCTGTGTAAGTTCAGGGACAACTGGTTGTTCCAGATGGAAAAGGAGAGCCCATCTCGTGTCTTGTCTGTGTGTGTTCCCATCCCTCCAGCAGTGGCCTTTGTTACTCATTAGGGATTAAATTCCTTTTTCTGCCTGTTATCCCAGGCTCAGGAAAAAAAGCCCTTGACGGGTTAATGAATTGCCCAGCACACTGAATCATCTGTCTTGTGTTTCTCACTAAATGAGAGGCTTTAACAGATCAGCGCTGAGGTGTTGGGAAGTGTGTTTCTAGCAAATGGCAAGCTGATGAAAATGCCTCAGAGCCTTACAATTCACGACCTGAAGGCAACTCCATCAGAGGATAGTTTCCAAAACATCCCTCCTTTCAGCTCTTGTCCATTGGCTGCAAATTCAAAAGGTGGATGTAATTGCCAAGTTTTTTTCAAGGGCTGAGTTAGTTACAACAATGTACTGTTTACTAGTAGCAATTATTAACCTACTTTTTTTTTTCAGGAGTGACAATGGGTATAATACATAGCAGTATCCCCACTTTCTCATCTTGACTTTGCTTTAATTAAGGCGTGCATTGGCAAAACATTTGAAATGTATTCTCTTTGTGTGAAATGGATATTTTCCTTTGTCAAAGGCCATCTGAAAGCTGAGATCAATCTATAGGTACTGACAAAGATAGTTAAGATGTTAAGGCAAAAACAAACAAACAGAAATTGCCAAATAGTACGTATGGCAGATCCCATTTATGTAAAAACATGTGTAAATATAGTATGTGTTAGTATTTGGGTCGAAGGAATTTGAAACACTATGCACCACATTATTAATAGTTGTTATGTCTGAGGGTGGAATTGCCAGGGCTTTTTACTTTCTAAGACATCTGTATGGTTTGCCTTTTATACAATAAGCATCTGTTACTTTCCAATCTGAAAGGGAATGGGGGTGTAAAAATAAAGTTACTCCAAAAAATTCAGCTGATTTCTTAGTCCTGCAGTCAAACTAGCTGAGCTATCCAAATGCAAACATAAGAAGCTTACCAATGGGGAATGGACTGTACATATTGTAAAAGGCAGCACTGTTATATATTAATAAATATTACACAGGATAGGCTTCTGAGGGCAGAAGCAAAGAACAAATGCCAGAGAGAAAGAATTTTTTTATAAGTATTTCTCATTAAAAATTAACTTGTTAAAAAATAAACTTATTTAATTTGCTTGGAGAACTTTTTCAAACTCACAGACTTATTTTGGAAGATTACTCGTTTTAGTTGTGTAACCTGAACCCTCAGTTTAGGAAAATGTTCAGCAAGAATATGACAGATGTTAATCGGTAGCATTTAATGGCAAATTGCTGATGTTGTTCAATTAATCATATCAGATCTAACGTCCTATTTTTCTGTGATTTGTGAGCCATCCCAGTGTGGTGTAATGAAAAGTACATAGGTTTTAGAGATTCCACCTAGGTTCAAATCTCCCCTCTCCCACTATACTTCCAATTTGATTTTGGATCAATTACTTAACCCCCTTAAGCCTCAGTTGTTTGATTAAATGTATTTTGTAACAATAACTACTTAATAGGCTTGTGATAAGGCCTAAACAAAATGATCTATAAAATGCATTTTATAAACTGTAAAATGCTCTAGCATATAGTAGGCACTGAATATTGAGTGAATAAACGAATGAATTAGGGAATATTATTCTAGACTTTGTTTAATGCCAACACAAAATGAGAGAGAGAGAAAAAGAAAAGCAGAGACAGAGAGAGTGAAAAGAGAGTGAAAGAAGAAGAGAGAGAGAGAAAAGAGAGAAGAAAGGAGAAAGTTCCAGTTCCTTCAGGTGTGGTTTCCTAAGAATGAAAGTGACTCATGATGTAGAAAAGGAAAAAAGTGAACGAGCAATAATTGAATGAAGGTCCTAGGTTTGGAATAGTGCTGCAACATTCTGAAACTGCCACACAAGTCACACATAACACCTACTCTCCTTTAAGGCCATCTCAAATGTCACAGCCATGATGAGGCCTTTCCTAATTTCCCAGGCAGTGGTAGGAGCTTCCTCTACATGCTCCACAGCTAAGCGCTGGAGGTGTCAGCCATGAGCAGCTTTGCCTTCCATCATAAAGTGCACTGCTCACAGCTCCTTCCTAGGGAATTAATGTTAGGATGCTCTTTGCACAAAAGTAACTTTGGATTACACTTGGAGGGTACGTGCCTGACCCAAGGCGGCCCATCTAATGAGGTCCTAGCATGAAAAGATTAGCTGGGCCAATCAGATTCTCTTTCAGATAAATTGAAACTAATAGAATCAAAAGAATTTGCTGGTTGGAGAGCGGAGCCCACTTGCAGAGTGAGTTCCCTTAATGGCAGTATCCCAGAATGACAATTCTGTGACCCAAGTCTACTCTTGGTTCCATAGTTAGGAAATAGGTAAAGCTGAGCATACACTCAAGGATCTCTTAACTTAGTTATCCAACACAGGTGGTTTTGGCATTTGTAAGCACTTCAGAGAGAAGTTTAAAAGCCCTGTTCTTTTAGAAATAAGTTGATCTAGCAGCTTGTTTTTAGCTAATCACCCATTACTTTTCTTTCCTTATCCTACAGCTCTTCCCATCCTCCTGTTTGCCACTTAACATGCCTGCACAGCAATCTAGACGCCAGTAACACTTGAAGGACCACAGAGCCAAACAGTTCAGGTGTGAGTCTGATGGCCAGTAGAGAGGTAGGGACCAGATATATAGGTTGGGAAATTAACAAAACTGCTGATTTAAAATCCGCAAAAGGAGAGGAAGATACCCAATGATTGTAAGGGTGGTTAGAAGAGCCTAGAAGAAATTCTGTAGATATAAATGCTTAAACACTGGGCAACAGAGAAGGAGGAGGAGGAACTGGTGGAGGAACACTCAGAGAAGAGACCAATATAGAGACAACTGGTAATCCTTTCCCAAGAAGTTTTAGTGGGAAGGTAGAGATAGAGTTGAGACTGCAATGTGTTTTGAAATGAAGCTGAACTAAGGAAGTGGAACAGTGATTGTTGCTAACCCTTTAAAAGAGATTAGCAGAGGAGGAAGTGTCCAGGAAGGCTTGGCATCCTTAAATGCTCCCTCTCCACCCATGGGCAAGGCTACAGGCATCCTATAAATGCAGGCTTGACCTAGCTATTCAGACTGGAGAAATCCTTCTGCTCTGGCTCTCATCCAGCTTTCTAAAACTTTTGGTTCTATTCTTCTCTCCCTACTTACCGATCTTTTAACTCCCATCCATTTTTTCCCTCTTTGCCCAGCACATTTTAGATTGATACAGTGGTGGCTGTCTCTTTGGTTCTGACCCTATTTCACCTGGAACACTGTCTTTAGTTCCCTTTTTGTTTCATGGCCTGAGCTCTACCCTACTCCCTTTCCATCTAAGCACCCAGGCCCTGGCTCCTGGCCTCCCTGAGCCTCCCCTTTTGCCAAAGTTTGGAACAGAATTGGTTCATAAGGAGAGATATAGGGCAGTGATAGAGAAGGATAGAACCAAAGAAGCAATTTCACTCTGAGAGAAACCGGTTAGAGGGTGAAAAAAATACCAGTAGAGGATGTTAAAGGCAGAAGAGAGGAGGCAAGACTGCTGGGACACATTTCCTGTAGATGGAGTGGAAAGGGGTTAAGGACATAGATGGAGGCCTTGACCAAGGGAAGGGACCTCACCCTCTAAGGCAAGAGGGAAGGAAATGATAATAAGGATGAGTACAACTAAGTTTGTAGGAGGTAAGGATTCCCCTGAGAGTTAGGAACCTGAAAGTTAGGTTGGGCAAGAGGTTTGAAGACTTGCGAAGGTTTGGTGCCACTCATATGAAAGGTAAAGTGAATTAATCAAGGAACAGGATTATGGAGTAGCACTGCAAGAGCTATAGAAGCTAAAGACTCAGCACTTGTACCAGTACCTCCTGCGCCAGTGTATGATTTTCTCCAGCAGTGCTTCAGCCAATAAGGATCATCTCTTATTATCCAGGCTGACCATCAATCCTGGTGGTTAAGATCAGCATTCCCAGGACCTGCGTTGGTTCCAGGCCAGGGGTCAGATGCACTGTCCTAAGGACACTGGGGGAGTCAGAATGGAAGAATATTTATTTATTTATTTATTTATTTATTTATTTATTTGAGATGGAGGCTGGCTCTGTCGCCCAGGCTGGAGTGCAATGGCATAATCTCAGCTCACTGCAGCCTCTGCCTCCTGGGTTCAAGTGATTCTCCTGCCTCAGCCTCCTGAGTAGCTGGGATTATAGGTGCATGCCATCACCCCTGGCTAATTTTTGTATTTTGATGATGAGATGAGGGTTCACCATGTTGGTCAGACTGGTCTCGAACTCCTGACCTCATAATCCGCCTGCCTCGGTCTCCCAAAGTGCTAGGATGACAGGCGTGAGCCACTGCGCAGGGCAGAATGAAAGAATCTTAACATCCCTTCAACTCATCTGTTCACTCTGTGGACATACATGAATTTGACAGGAGAATAGAAGACTATATGGAGGAATTATTATTTTACATGATCAAGACCAGTCTCCTCACTTGCTGCACATCAGCTCTGTCCAGATTGAACCCTGATGGAGACCCAGTCTGCTTGCTGGGCTTCCTGCCACAACTGGAAATTCTTGTGACCCTTATAACCCAGGCTGCCCATTTTCCAGTAGGGACTGAGCATGTGGCTTTCCTGGTCTCTCTGCCATACGGAACATGACGCATTCTTGGGCAGGCTGTGCTTCATGTATGGAAGTTTGATCCAAGTAAGGAGTATCGGCTGAGCCATTCACAAGCTCCAGCAGGGTGAAGACCTTATCAGCCACTCTGCAACAGGGCTCTGGATCCTGGCCTGTGACCTGCCTGGAGCAGTGCTGCTCTGAGTTTCATTTCCAACAGCCTGTCTGGACGCTCCACAATGAGCTGCCTGAGACTGTTAAGAGGCTGAGGGCATAGCTGCCATGTTCTCTGGAATGAAGTACCACTCTGTCCAAGGGTGTCTTGCTTGGGGAACTGTACTTCCACAAAGAAATATCATGTTCTCTCAGCAGAGAAGGAAGCCAGCCAGGACTGAGGGGATCCCACCTCCTTCCTTACCTGTCCATCTACCTTCCTTGGAATGTTCTGGCACTCTTGTGGTTGCACGGGGCCAAAGGTCCCTTAGAGCCTAGGCCCTGTGGGTGCTTCAGCTTCACTTTGCTAGTTATTGCATTCTGATCTGGATACACAGCTACCTGTCTGCCAGAGTTTATCATTTCCTTCTTCGGATGATTGAATGCCCTAAATTGGCCTCTGCTAGTCAGGGCAGGGTATTACAAAGTAACGATCACATGTTTTATAATATGCCCTTTCTGATTCTTGCTGATGCAGGACCTGGCATGCCTACCAATGCAAGACCTCACCATAACCTGTATCTCAGGTGTGAAGCTGCACATTTCATAAATTCCCCAGGCACATGAGGCTCATCCTACCTACCCTGTTATAGCCTCTGAATCAGTGGCCAACACAGCAATGTTATGCTCAAAAGGCCAAGGAGACTTAGCTTGAAATTGGGCTGGGCATACAGACAACTCTGCCACGTGGATATACTAAGTTCATCTCCCCTACATGCACAGATCCCCTTGTGTCACCTGTTCAACCATTTGGTATAAAAGTAAACCCATCTTAGAATAAAATCAAATCTAGAAGTGTAATAGGGAAGGAGAGGGGTTGTGTAGAGGTGAAAAAAATCACATTTGTGCCTCCACTGTACATTGAGAACATGAAGATATAAGAAACTCTGTGGAACTTAGCTTTTTATATGCAGAAAGAACTAAGTTTCATCTGCACATTCTTGTATATACCTGTACACACACACACACACACACACATACACACGCAGAGAGAGAGAGAGTGTGAGAGAGCATCCTAAAACTTCTGGCACACATAAATGAGTTTAAGTGCTGCAGGACCTTACACACCCAACACTTTCTGTACATTGATGAGTAACAAGATATTAAAATGGGATCCTTGGGAGGCTGAGGTTGGGGGATCACTTGAGGCCAAAAGATTGAGACAAGTCTGGACAACATAGTGAGACCCTGTCTCTCAAAAAAAAAAAAAAAAAATTAGCCAGGTGTGGTGGCGTGTGCCTGTAGTCCTAGCTACTCAGGAGACTGAGGCTGGAGGATCAATTGAGCCCAGGAGTTTCAGGCTGCAGTGAGTTAAAATCACACCACTGCACTCCAGCCTGGGTGACAGAGTGAGACCCTGTCTCAAAATAAAGATAAAATGGTATTCTTTTAGTTACAGTCTCAAAGTTCCAAATGCAAAGGACAAAAATAAAATAAAATAAAATAAAAAGTGCCAAGTACCTACACATTCCAAAACAAGGTGCTAAACCACCTATGCAGAACCTGCCGGCCTAGCCATCACCTATCTCTGCTCTATAAAAGAGTGGAGGGAAAGAAGCTGACTGGGAGATGGCTGGTGGTGTGATATGGATCGTGCCTTGTCTATGGGAGGTGGGAGTTGGGTTCCCCCTTCATCTCAGGCCCAGGGGAAGACGAGTCAAGGAAATATTCAACTAACTTGACACATCCTCATGACTGGCTAACTAATTTGTGGGATCCAGTACAACATGCAAATGTGGGGCCCCTTTTTCAGAAAGTAGGAAAAGATGGCATTAAAAGTACCAGATTATTTAAAGGGGAAAACATCGTGCCATTACTCTTGAAAACAAATCCTGGTGAAGCAGGCCTTGAGGTCCACTTTGGGCAAAACACAAGGCCCAGGCCCCTCAGGAATTCAGAGATGAAAAGCAAGTATATTTTTCGTTAATTGCCTACTGTGTGCCAGGCATCGTGGAAGGAATTTTACACGTGTTATCTTGTTTGACCTTCATGACAATCCTCGTTTTTTCTACAGTAGATTCTACAAGGTCATGTAGATGGTTAGTGGCAGAGACAGGATATGATCCCAGGTGTTACAGGTTCTCAAGTCTGAGTTCTTTCTACTGGACTTCAGTGTCTCCCAGGGAAGATGGGAAAGGATGGGATGCTGGCACTTTTGGAGCATCTCCTGGTGCCAGCACTGTACTTGATGGAGTTGATGCAACTTTTTGAGAATGAGCTTCTGTTTCTGGGGGATTCTTTCTAGGCTCTCTAGAGATGCCCCTAATCTCCACTATTCACCACAGTGGCCTGACTGCCAAGCAGAGGAACTGGAATGCTGGTGGAGAAGACAACAGAAATGTCTCTCTCTCATACATTCATTTGTTCATTCATGTACGTTACTTGCTTGAGCCTTTCTCCTTTGCATCCCTGATTTCCCAGGGCAATTGTGACTCTCTCTCTCTCTCTTTCTTTAAACTTCCTCTTTGTCTAGGGCCAGTAGAATTTAATGAAAAGACAACTGGGAGGTTATGTACATGATGAAAGGAAAATAAATTATTTCAGGATAGCATGCTTTCTGAAATGAGATTTCAGTGTATTAAACAAACAAAAAAAATGACCTGTCTGGCTAATTATCTTCTTTGTCCAAGAATTATTTTATTACTCAATTCAGCCATGAGGTCCATATAACTAACTGCTATCAGATAAAACAAAAAGGGTCATAATTAAGCAGAAGCTGGGCAATGAGGTTAATGATCCTTTTCCCTTAAGGTTATGATCTTGGAATGTTTGCAAATTCATGACTGTATTTGATGCCTTGTCTAAAACGTGGCCTGAAATGCTGGAGCTGCAAGTAACCTTAGCAACAAAGCAAGTAAGGAGAATGGCTTATTGTGGAATCCAAGGATTTTAACAGCTTAACAGTTCATGGTGGTCATTTAGTCCAGTCCCCTTGTTTGAAAGACAAGGCAACTGAGGACCAGAGATGCTGGATAAATTTTCCATACACACTCAGCTCGTTAAGGTAGAACTGGTATGCCTCCCAGCTATAAGTCCAGGACTTTCCCATTATATCCTATTATTTTACTTATGGTTTCTTTTCAGAGGTTACATTTGCTTAATTGCTTAATTATATTTAAATGCTTTTGTTTTCATTTTTGTTGCTTTTATTGCAAAGAAATTTACAACAGAAGTATAAGTCTCCCTTTAACTTCTCTCCTTCAGCAGATACATTCTCTCCAGTGGTAATCTCTGTTAATGAACTAGTGTGTATTCCTCCTGACTTTCCCCATGCATTTATAAGCACATGTATTGTTTTCTTTTTCACAAGTGGAAACATATTATTCATATTGTTCTGAGGCTTGCTTTTTTCATGGAACATTCTACTGCATCAGTACAAAGATACCAATCTCATTCTTTTTAAAAAGTAAGCTATAACCCTCATAATATAAAATTAATCATTTTAAAGTGTACAATTCAATGGTTTTTAGTATACTCACTATGTTTTGCAACCTTCACTATGACCTTAATTCCAGAACATTTCCATCACCCAAAAGAAGTCCTGATATTAGTCGTGTTTCTTCAGAGAAACAAAACCAATAAGATCAATCTAGATGTAGCTGTAGATCTGTAGATATGTAGATATATATAGATGTGTGTAAATATACACAGATATGTATAAAAGGAAATGTATTATGGGAATTGGCTCATGCAATCATAGAGGCCAAGAAGTCCTACAACATGTCATCTGAAAGTTAGAGACCCAGGAAGGCCAGCAACAATTTAGTGAGAGGCCAAAGGCTTGAGAACCAGGGAAGGGCTGGGGAGGGGTTGCTCGTGTTAAGTCCCAGAGTTTAAAGGTTAAAGGTCCAAGAACCATGAGCTCCAATCTCTAAGGATGGGAGAAGATGGATGTCAAAACTGAGAGACAGAGAGAGAGAACTCACCCTTACTCTGTCTTTTTGGTCTATCTGGACCCTCAGTGGATTGAATGTTGGCCACCCACATTGGTGAGGGCAGATCCTCTTCCTCAGTCTACTGATTCAAATGCTACTCTCTTCTGGAAACACCCTCGCAGATACAACCAAAAATAATGCACTACCAGAGAACATGGCATCACTTAACTTAGTCAAGTTGGCAATAAACTCAACCATCACATCCTGTGCTTATTAGCAGTTAGTCTCAATTCTCCCCATCTTTTCAATCCCATGGCAACCACTAATCTACTTCATGTCTGTCTAGATTTGACTATTCTGGACATTTCATATAAATGGAATCATGCAATATGTGGACTTTTGTGTCTGACTTCTTTTACTAAGCATAACGTTTTCAAGGTTCATCCATACACTAGCACTGAGTAGTACTTCATTTCTTTTGATACCTCATCAATATCCATTGTATGTATATGCCACATTTTGTGGTTCATTCATCAGTTGATGGACATTGGGTTGTTCCTACTTTTTGATTTTCATGAATACTGCTACTATGAACATTCTATGTGTTTTTGTGTGGCAGTATGTTTTTAATTCTTTGGGGGTCATTCTTTTGAATTACTGCATAATATTCTATAAATCTGAATTTACCACTTGTAACCATTACTCAAGTTGGTGAACATTTACATTTTATTCATTTTTTATCAATTATGAATAATGGTACAATGAAAATCCCCATGCATATTTCTCTGAGAGAGACACTCTAGTGTAAAGAGAGCACTTTATCTGAATCCCTGCACAGCAACTTCCTAGTTAAGCCAGTTGCTTATCCTGTTTCTTCATCTGTAAAATGGGAAAGGAATAGAACTTAACTCTCAGGGATAATGATTCATATAAATAAAGCAGTTAGATGGGGACTGACACATGGCATGTGTTCAGTAAATATTGTTAATATTATATGTAAATGTTTCTATAGTTTAGATTACTAAAAACAGATTTTTCGGTCAAGGTATTTATATTTTAAAAATATTGCTGGGCCCAGGCATGGTGGCTCATGCCTGTAATCCTAGCACTTTGGGAGGCCAAGGCGGGCAGATCACCTGGGGTCAAGAGTTCAAGCCCAGCCTGGCCAACATGGTGAAACCCCGTCTCTACTAAAAATACAAAAATTACCTGGGTGTGGTGGCACATGACATGCCTGTAATCCCAGCTACTTGGGAGGCTGAGGCAGGAGAATTGCTTGAACTTGGGAGGCAGAGGTTGCAGTGAGCCGAGATCGCATTATTGCACTCCAGCCTGGGCAACAGAGCAAGACTCTGTCTCAAAAAAAAAAAAAAAAATTAGCCTAGTGTGGTGGTGCACGCCTGTAATCCCAGCTACTTGGGAGGCTGAGGCAGGAGAATTGCTTGAACCTGGGAGGCAGGGGTTGCAGTGAGCCGAGATCATGCCACTGCACTCCAGCCTAGGTGGCAGAGCGAGACTCTGTCTCAAAATAAGTAAGTAAGTAAATAAATAAATAAATAAATTGTGCTAATTGTCCTCCAATAAGGTTATACCAGCAGGAATGAGAATGTCAATTTTCCCACACCTTGGCCAATTCTGGAAATTATTAAGCTTTTTTTTGTTTGTTTTTCAGAGACAGGGTCTTGCTTTATTTTCCAGGCTGGAGTGCAGTGGCACAATAATAGGTAAGACTCCTGCACCCAAGCAATCCTCCTGCCTCAGCCTCCTGAACAGCTGAGACTACGCATATTAAGCTTTTTAAGTTTTAACCTTTGTCTATCTCACAGGTAAGAATGGCATCTTGTTGCTATGATTTTCATTTCTCTAAATGACAACTGAGGTTAAGTATCTTTTTTTTTTTTTAAAGATGGAGTCTTGCTCTGTCGCCCAGGCTGGAGGGCAGAGGCACAATCTTCGCTCACTGCAACCTCCGCCTCCCAGGTTCAGGAGATTCTCCTGCCTCAGCCTCCCATGAGTAGCTGGGACTACAAACACGTATCACCACGCATGGCTAATTTTTTGTATTTTTAGTAGAGATGGGGTTTCACCGTGTTAGCCAGGATGGTCTCGATCTCCTGACCTCGTGATCTGCCTGCCTCGGCCTCCCAAAGTGCTGGGATTACAAGTGTAAGCTACTGCACCCAGCCTGAGGTGAAGTATCTTTTAATATATTTATTGGCTACTTATATTTCTCCTACTGTGAAATACCTATTTATATCTGAGGCACACTTTTCTACTGATTTGTAGACTCTCTATATAGTTACTAGCTTTTTGCTATGTATTTTGATGCCAATTTCTCTTAGTTTGGTTCTTACCTTTTAACTTTTTCCCTCAGAAAGAGTTCATCACAGTGAGCCATGAACTTTGTCCTCATAATCACTCAAGTTCTCAGGCTGATGGAGCAACTTCTATTTTGAGAATTACTGGTTGCCTTTCTGGAGGGAAGAGACTTCTGGAAGGTCTCTCATTGGCCATTGAAGGCTCAACCTAGAAATGACACAGACTACTTCTGCTTACAACTCATAGTTTAGAACTGGTCACATGGCCCTACCCAACCATACAGGGATCAGGAAGTATAATCTTAGCCTGAGCCCAGAAGGTGAAAAGCTGGAAATGTTCTGTGAGCAGCTTGAGACAGATGGGAGCAAGAGAAGAAACAGTGGAGTGGTAACGGAAGTGTTGACATGACTCCAGATACTAGGCAAGAAGGCTGTGATCAAGTAATAGAGAAGTAATTTCAGTTGTGTTAGAAAGATGTGGCTTCAGGATGGCATTTCATATGAAGTAACTCTGGAAAGGAATCCAAGAAGGGCCACATTTTCTGAAATGTTTCTGAAGCTGATAGAGTTCTTAACATTTAAAGAGTGAGCATTCAAAGAGTGTTTTTGCTCATCAGCCATTGATTTAATCCTGATGTGAGGAGTTTATATAGATCATCCAAATATTAAGTCACCAAGCCAGACGGTATTTTGAGTACATTTGGGGAATGGCAGAGCTGTCTGTTCTTGACTAAGTGCCTACCCAACCCCCATCCTCTGTAAGCGCTCTTAGTATGGGTGTGTGCACTTCAGGGAGAGAAAAATCAATACCTTCTTGGATAGGTGGAAATTGAGCTATGTCAAGGCATACGTGCATTGCCTGATAGCATCCTTCTGCCAGGAATCTAATATATTGATCAAACTTCCCTAGCAGGACAGCCATGCAATATACAATAGCAATACAGGCTAACGGTAGGAATGTTGGCTATGCATTTCTTTTGAAATAGTTCCTTCACCCAAGAAAACAAAGCTTGAGATCTCCATGCAGGGCACTGCCCCTCCTGATGAGTGTCTTAATCTTCTTGCAACTTTTGGCAGAAGAAGAACATGCTCTCCTATATGTTTCTGTGGTTCACCTGCTCCTCACTGAGGGTGAGAAATGATCTTCTCAGTTGGAACACTCCTGTCAAACACAGTGTTCTGCCCCTTTCTCTTGTTTGCCTTCTCCTCTTCCTCCATGGTTCTTTATTTTTACTTTTTTAGATGGTCTTGCTGTGCCACCCAGGCTGGAGCGCAGTGGTATGATCATGGCTCACTGCAGCCTCGACCTCCCAGGCTTGAGCAATCCTCCCACCTCAGCCTCCCGTGTAGCTGGGACTACAGGTGGTCCCGCCATGCCCAGCTAATTAAAAAAAAAATCCTTTGTAGAGACAGGGTCTCACCATGTTGCCATGGTGGGTGTGCCAGTCTGGTTTCCAACTCCTGAGCTCAAGCGATCCACCTGCCTGGGTCTCCCAAAGTGCTGGGATTATAGGCATGAGCCATCGCCCCCAGCCTCTCCCCTCTTCTTTGAACCAAAGCTACATTTCCTTTCTTCCCCAATAACAGCAGCAAACACGTGGGTGGCTATTTGGCTGCAGCTCTATATAGCTATAGAGGTTGTACCTTTGCATTGTGCCCATGCTGTTTTGATTGTTGTTAATAACTTTTGTTTGTTGTTGTTGTTAAAATGATGATGGAGAAGAGGAAAAGAGCTCTCTGCCTTGGGCCTTTCAAATATGCTCATGCTCATTCCTATCTTAGAATGATGACACAGAAGCACAACCGGCATTGGCTGACACTCTGTTCATCGATGATAGGCCTGCCTTCAGCTGCTAAAGAGGAAGTGACATGGAGAAGCAGAGAAGAGGATGTGCCTGTATTTTTAAATAAACTGCCTTGTGATGCAGAATGCCTGTGAAACATTTGAGATATTGAACCCTAGATACATGGGAAATTACTCACATGATTTTGTATTTTTTCCCCCTAATGACTCCAGTAATCCAAAGGAAGATTATTCTGGTTAAATGACTCATCTAAAACACATTTTTCAACTGTATCTTGGGCAAAGACGAATCTATTCAGAGATAACAATTTATTATTTAACGTTTTGACAGGTCTACAGAAGTAAAAGCCAATTGAGTCCAAATAAAGAACTGTGCTATTTTTAACGACTTCTAGATGTTCTTGGCAGAAGCAAGGCCAGGTTTTGTTAGAGGAAAGAACAGGTTTATGGTTTTTTCCTTCAGGTTTTCACATAAAATTTGATAATCAAAATAATATTTTAAAGGAAAAGTCAAGAAGTAGCCTTGGTAATGTTTATGAAAATATGATGAAAGGGTTAGCAAGGAAAAAAGAGTAATGTGAAAACTAACTGTACCCTGGAACTAGAAATAGATGCATCTGTTAAAAGAGAAAAAATTGTAATATTTTTACTACTTCATTTCTATTATTGCATAGATTGTTGGAGGATTATGTACATTATAATATGCTTTTCCTTTCCCTATAACAAAGCCATCCCATCCTTTATAGATGAAAAATACCATCCTATTTCAACTTTATCATTCAAATGTACAACAAATCTAATATAGGATTTTAACATTTTTACAATGTTTTCAAACATTTTAGAGTTGTTATTTTACTTGATAAGCATGCATTATTGTCAGGTAGGTAGGCATGGTTATTATTCCTGTTTTATTAAGGAGGCAATGAAGACCAAGGTCATATAGCAAAGTAATAATAAAATTGTAACACACTTCTTTAGACCAAAAACTAACCATATTTTTAGGCATAAACTTATCTTCATTTTCTTTCTTTTCTCTGGCACTGAGTTAAGAGTCCACAGAAGTCTTTGAAAAGTTTTTTGATGTATAATTTTTTAAATCTTTCTTCTGAAAGAGTGACAGATGAGGGTTTTGTTCCCTTTGTGGTGAAAATTGATATTATATTGTACTTTGAAGGCCCAAAGAGAGGGAATTGGCCCAATTTTGCCTTATACCACTTTCCAATACCTTCACTTGGAGTGACTTACACTGTGGTTAATTGCAGTTACAACGAAAAGATTAACATGAGAATGTCACAATAATTGAATCTAGAGAAGACATAATTTCAAAATAAGAGCTTGAGTAATAATATCATTGTGTAACAATCTGATTTCCATCCCTCTTATTTTCCCTATATTATGCAGTTTAGTTCTTTACTATCATATGTGTTTCATGTTTGTTCGGTTTTACCAACACATCATAAGTACATTGAATGCAGGACTTCTCATTTCTTTTGTAACCCTACATCTAAAAGATTTTAGTCTTTAGAATCCTCTTGAAATGTTCTCAATTTAAAATGGAGAAATAGTTCATGCTTTCTCATCTAAGTAGGAGCTAAAATCTAAAAAATAAATAAATAAGATAGTCCATCCTCTATTATTATTACTGAATACTGTATTTTTAAATTATTATTTATTTTTTGAGATGGAGTTTCACTATTGTTGCCCAGGCTGGAGTGCAGTGGCATGATCTCGGCTCACTGTCACCTCTGCCTCCTGGGTTCAAGTGATTATCCAGCTTCAACCTCCAAAGTAGCTGGAATTACAGGCCCACACCACCATGCATGGCTAATTTTGTATGTTTAGTAGAGACGGGGTTTCACCATGTTGGGCAGGCTGGTCTCGAACTCCTGACCTCAGGTGATCCACCTGCCTCGGCCTCCCAAACTGCTGATATTACAGATTACAGGGTTCTTTTTTGTTTGTTTGTTTGAGACAGAGTCTTGCTCTGTCACACAGACTGGGGGAGAGCAATGGTGCAGTCTTAGCTCACTGCAACCTCCACCTCCCGGATTCAAGAGATTCTCCTGCCTCAGCCTCCTGAGTAGCTGGGATTACAGGCACCCACCACCACACCCGGCTAATTTTTTTGTATTTTTAGTAGAGATGGAGTTTCACTATGTTGGCCAGGCTGGTTTTGATCTCCTGACCTCAGGTGATCTGTCTGCCTCGGCCTCCCAAAGTGCCGGGATTACAGGCATGAGTCCGCCCAGCCTGAATACTGTGTATTTAGTGCCTGTGTTTCATGTTGATTTTATTATGCTCTGAAATTTTCCATGCTCATTCATTCATTTATACATCTATACATCTAGTATAGCAAACATGTATTGTATGCCCATGATACTTACCACACTATGTTGTAACTATTTGTTTCTAGATTTGAACTGTATGGAACAGAGACTGTGTGTCTATAATCTTTTCATCTGAGGAAGTACCTAGTAGATCATAGGTGCACAATGAATGTATTTTGATAAATGGCATCTAGTAAAATACCACGTACCTGGCGGGTAATGATTGAATGCTATCTACCGGCAAAGACAACACTGCTTTCTTTTACTTTCTGTTTTAATCATTTTTCTCATAAATGAAAAGCTTGAAATACTTGAAAAAAAAAAACTCTACCTTTTGACTGGAGTTTAAAATTGCATTACCACGCAAGATCCTATTTAGATAAAACAGACAACCAACCAATTTGGGAGGTGGGTGAATATTGAATGCCCCTGAAGCATTAAATATTTTATCAATATGCATGATTTTTCAATAGATTGATATATGCATAATGACAAGAAACCTTAGGTGGGGATCAATATGTACTATATTTTAAATCCTAGTAGAATAAACAGAAAATGATGAAAAAAGCAGTGAATAATTATTTCTATGTTCATTTGAAATTCTGCCTCTGGTTAAACTGAGCAGCCTTTTCAAAATCACTGGAATGTAATAACACGCCACTAAATGCTTCTGCTTGTTCAATTTTTCATTTGCAAAGGTAATCCATGCTTTAAAACCTGGAAACCTTTGAAATATGCATCAGGCAGGAGGCTGGTGTGGAGATTGCCTTGAGGTCAGGGCTTTCAGCTCCTTGGTTGCTGAGTCTGAGGTTTTTGCCAAAGGCCATGAAATAGCCCTTCATTAACGGGTTCTTGGCGGCAAATATAATTAAGAGCTAGCCATAGATCAGAATGTTGTAAAGGAATAAATGTCTCCTGTGGTGTGAAAATAGGACCAAAGATGCTGATCCTATGACAAGAGTCCTATACACTCATCACCCTATAGTTGGTGGGGATTTGATTTAACGAAATGGTTTGGGATAAAGCACCTTTGTAATGGTGATGGTTTCTGACACGTAGCACAATCTTTTGTGGTTCTGGCCTGTATAGAGCGCAGTGGCTTGACTCCACATGTTGGCAATTGCTGTTTTACCAAAGCCCTTTCCCAAGGACTCTCACGGCAGGCCAGTTAGATGCATGTTTGTACAGATGGTAAATCGGCTGCTTTCCCTGGGTATTATCCTCTTCTCTTTCCAGTTTTTCCTTAGAGGGTCACTCAAGGGTGACAAGAAGTTTACTGCTCCTTGAAGGGTGAGTCTGCTATCGCCAGGGCTGCCAAAACACAGCCTCAAAGAGACAATGATTTGAACCTGGTTTGCTGACTGCTGTCTCTAGACTCCCTGGCACCACGCAGTTGGGGGAAGAAAAAAATATACCTGGTAGCATTCAAGTCTAGAATTGTAATGAAGTTAGGGTGTCCAGATGTATCTTTTTAAAGGGATTAACCCAGTGTTCCAGGAAGCCTTTTGAGGATAATAAATTTACTTTCTCCAAAGGAGACAGGGATAGGAAATCTTTTATTGTGCTCATAGAGATTAGATTTTTTTGATAATCAGACCCTTTATGAGTAGGGAGGAGGTAGCTGTTTGTGTTATATAAATACACCCAAGCAGACCTTTGTTTTCACCTGGGTCATTAGTGCATGAGTCTTTTATGCCAGGGTCCCATGAGCATGCCAATTACACTTTGCAGAAGTAACATGATTGGGTGGCGTGTTTAAAAGAAAAATTCAGAACCATCATGGACTGGGAAGGAGGGATTTTGAAATGCTAATATTTGCCTTTGCAAGATTATATACTGCTGATAACCCCTTCCTTCTATCATGGAACTCCCTCCTCTTTTGGCTCAACCATTTGCCAAAACCTCTTTTCACACCCTTGACACTAGTCAAACTGGATTCCTTGCCATTTCTGGAACACAATATCAAATAAATATTTATCAAGCCCATGTTATGTGCCAGGTATGATGTTATGTGTTCTATATACACAGAAGTTCTTCAAGGTGATTCGTTATTACTTGTTCTTTCATTAAATCAAAAAATGCTTAATGAGCACCTACTATCTGTCAGGTATATGCTAAGAAGTGAGGGTGCGGCTATCAATAGAGCAGATATGTTTCCTGTCCTCATGGAACTGACAGCGTAGCAGAGGAGATAGATATTTAATGATATTATAATATGGAGGATGGGAAGATATGAGACAGAGCAAGGAGATCTGACGCTGAGGAAGGGATGTTTATACTGAGTCATGAAGGAATTATAGGAATCAGATGAATATAAAGGATGGTAGTGAATGCTGGGACTGAGGGAGGAGTCTAGAGGCATGCAGGTAAGATCAGAGAACAGAACAGGGGCTGGACTGCACCGCCAGCATTTGAACATTTGGTTCAAATCCTGGCTTGCTATTACTTTCCTTGCACTTTGGGCAAATCACTTAACTTCTGTGCCTCCCTTTCCTTATCATTAAATGGAGATAGCAATAGTACTAATCTCATTGTTGCCCTAAGAAGTGAGTTGCTATATGCCCAGTTCACAGTAAGCATTATGTGAATGTTATTATTTTAATGAGGAAGTGACAGTATTTTGAGTTACTCTCTAGCCTAGAGTGTAGCATGTTAGAAGTACAGAACAGAGTAAGAGGTGAGGCTAGAAAAGCTGATAGAGCTTGGATTATGAGGGACCCAGCCTGGAGAGAGGTCTTGTAAACCTTGATTTTCTTGATCGATACGGCAGTAGGAAATCACTGAAACAGTTTAAGCAGAACAGTGACAAAATGAGGCTTGTTTGGGCCAAGCTGGTGGCCATGGCGAGAAGCAAAAATGTGTGGCTTGGCAAGCTATCTGGTAAGTAGATTTAACATTTGCTTATGGATTGAAAGTGTGAATGAGGAAGAGGGAAGAATAAAGAATGACTATCTGGACCAGAAAAGTGCTTTCGTGTCCAAATAACAGGGAGAAATCCATGAGAGCTGTGGATATATGCGGGTTGATAGGTTTAGTGGTGAGAGTTGAGGGATTTTTTTCTAAGGTTTTGTCTTTGTTCAGTGCCAGGAATGCCCTGCTGGGGATGAGCCGAGAAATGGGGTGGGGGCGGAGGTTTGAGGAGCCACAATTTAGAATACATCGTAGTGAATAGGAAAGGGCATTTACTGGGGAAACCAAGGCAGGCTGAAGGACTCTGGTGAGATTGGTGATATTTACCTTTTAGTGACACCAGATTGCCTAGGTGTGAGGTTTTCTCAGCGGCTTTCGGCAGATCTTAGATGCAGAGGAGATGAGCAGCTGAGAGCTCAAGGATCAGGATAATCAGATGACAATATTACTGACACTATCCAACATATATTGAAGCTTTACTAGGTGCCAGGTACTGTTTCAAGAGCTTTACATACATTATCTCATTTAATTAGATGCAGGCTGGTCTTAAAGTTGCATGAAATGTACTAGTTAGTGTCACATTGACCAAATTCAAGTCAGCAAATAAAAACTTAGCTCTTTGGCATGTTTATTTTTATAGTTTTATATGTAAGTCGTCTTTCTGTGGCTTTGAAAATCTATGGGAGAAAATTAGGGTCAAAATGGCTCTGTCCTATTCACTCTGAAAAACTCCTCCTGAAATTCTGTGTTAGTTCCCCAGGGCCGCTGGAGCAAAGCACCACAGTGGCTTAAACCAACACGAAGTGATTGTCTCACAGTTCTGGAGGCTAGTCTGAAATCCAGGTGTCAAGAAGGCTATGTTCCCTCTGAAACCTGTAGAGGAGGCCCCGTCCTTGCCTCTTCCTAGCATCTGGTGGTGGTTGCCAATCCTTGGCACACCTTGGCTTGCAGCTTCATCACTCTAGTCTCTGCTTCTGTAGTCATGTGGCATTGTCTGTGCATCTCTGTCTTCATGTGGCATTTTAATCTTCTTATAAGGACACCAGTAATATGGACTGGGGCCCACCCTAATGGCCTCAACCTAACTTGATTACATCTGTAATGACCTTATTTCCAAATAAGGTCACATTCTGAGGTACTGGCAGTTAGGCCTCTAATATATCTTTCCAGGGCACACAATTCAACCCATAATCAATTCCTTCCAATTAGTTCTGAAAGTGCTCAGGAGTGCTCCTGGGTGGTCATGAGCTAGTATTCTTTGTTTCCACATGCATTTCCCCTCTCTTGTTTTGGTTTGTCACAGCACTGTCTCCCATTCTGCGGCCAAGGTCAATATACTGCTGCAAATGCTTCCCAAGCTGCAAAGAAGCATCACAGGGACAATGCTTACCAAAGGTACCAGGGACTCCTTGAAGCTATTGCAGCCTGGTCTCCAGTCCTGTGCCCTTTCTAATCCAAGCTATAGGTTGTTCTGCTGTGTCAATTCTGAGTTCTCACGTGCTCCGCATTGCAACCTGCCCACCTTCCCGTAGTCCCCAGTCATTTTGTAGATTGCAAAGTAGTGCTCTACATTATGCTTTATTTTTGTTCACTCCTCTGATTGTCCCTAAGCTCCACTGGACTAGGGGACAATCAGAGTGACAGATGCTGTCTGGGACTTAATTATGCCTCCTGCTGATACTGACCTTGAACTAAAGTTGTGAGCCTCACCTCTCTTTTCCCCTGGTCTGATGGCTATTATAGGGCCTCTTGGTACATAAACTTCTGCTATACCCAGACATGTCCTGAAATATTAACAGGAAACCTAGGGTGAATGCAGCTTAGCTTCTCAAGCCAAGACTATGGGTTCCCATGATATATTTAAATTAATTATACCACAAAATATTTAACCACAGCATGAGGCTTATCATCAATAACTGTCGGATTGGGCTATCAACTGGGACTGCTGCTGAAGATATAAAATATCATCTTCTGCCCAAGTAGAAAGGGCTTTCTCTATGCTCCTCACATTTAACATCTACTCTCCTTCTTTGTCCAGGCCTGCTGAATAAACTGAGATGTTTGATTTCAGTCCACAGCCGCTTCTAGTCAATGATAGCCTCTCATTGCGTGTAACATAACCATGCCCAGTAATATTCAGCTATAGCACATCTTGCTTTCTTTTTCTTATGAGAGATCCTATCATTAAAGTAATTATAAATGTTTGTACCTAATCCTCACTATGATAATTTATACTTTCACCACAATAAGAAAAGGGTTGACTGTCATTATATCTCAGTATCTTTGATCCTAACCTACCTCTAGGTGTGATACCTTTCTTCCCACCCAAAATATCAATCTAAAGTTAGTAGCCAATTAATTAACCAACAAATATTTATTAGGTGTTTCTTATGTATTCTGCATTAGCAGAAAACAGACACAGCAAATTACTTTTTTGGTAATTATTATTTTAAGCTCTTCAAACCCTTGGCTAAATCATCCATTCTAGAAACACTGAGTACCTACTCTGCATCTAGGGGATAAAACAGAAGCCAAGAGAAGCAAAACAAACAAAATCTCTACCTACTAAGAATCCATTATCCGGGAGGAGGACCCAGACCTTAACAATCTTAGAGATAATATTTACCCACAAACTGTAATAAGAATGGTAAAAGAAATGTACAGGGTCCTATGTATGATAGGGAGAACCTGAGTTAGAAGGGGCATGGATAGTCAGTAATAGCTAAGTTGAAGTTTGAAAGTTGTGCAGGAAGAAAGGGAGAACATCTCATGAAGAAAGACCTAACAAAGATAAGAGCTTGCCAGTTGGGTTTGGTGGCTCATGACTGTAATCCCAGTGCTTTGGGAGGCTGAAGCAGGAGGATCACCTGTAGTCAGGAGTTTGGAACCAGCCTGGGCAACATAGTGAGACCCTGTCTCTACAAAAAAAAAAAAAATTAAAAATGAGCTGAGTGTGGTGCCATGCACCTGTAGTCCCAACTACTTGGGAGGCTGGCTTAGGCAGAAGGATTACTTGAGCCCAGTAGTTTGAGCTTACAGTGAGCTATGATCATGGCACTGCACTCCACCCAGTGACAGAGCAGAACTCTGTCTCTAAAAAGAAAAGAAAAGAAAAGAGCTTGATGCCTCAAAGAAAGACTAGTGAAACTGGAGCACAGTGGAAGCACAGGAGTCGGGTGGAAAAAGGTGATGGAGAGAGAGAACAACAACCAGATTCTCTGTGGCCATGGTAAGTGCTGTGGCTTGAATATCTTCCCAAAAGGGCATATGTTGAAAACTGAATCCCAGTGCAACAGTGTTGAGAGGTGAGATCTAAAAAGAGGTAATTGGGTCATTAGGTCAGAGCCTTCATGAATAGATTAATGTCACTATTGTGAGAGCAGGTTAGTTATCACAAGAGTGGGCTGTTACAAAATGAGTCCAGCCCCTGCTGCCTTTTTCTTTCTTATGTGCTCACCTTCCACCTTCTGCCATTGGGATTACCCTCTCCAGATGCCAGCAGCACGATCTTGGACTTCCAAGCCTCCAAAACCATAATCCAAATAAACACCGGTTCTTTGTAAATTACCCAGACTGTGATATTCCATTATAACAGCAGAAAATGGACTAAGACAGAAAATTGGTACCAGAAGTGGAGTTGCTGCTATAATGGACACCTGAAAATGTGGAAAGGGCTTTGAAACTGGATAATGGGTAGAAGCTAGAAGACTTTAGAGAAGCAGGATAGAAAAAGACTAGGTTGTCATGAACAGAGCATTAAGCATGATCCTGGTGAGGGTTCAGAAGAGAAGACTAGAGAAAGTATGGAACTTC
The DNA here is from genome assembly GCF_000951035.1 of Colobus angolensis palliatus. Classification (NCBI taxonomy): domain Eukaryota; kingdom Metazoa; phylum Chordata; class Mammalia; order Primates; family Cercopithecidae; genus Colobus; species Colobus angolensis. The sequence goes on from NW_012116433.1 coordinate 1,525,242, forward strand.
TTAGAGATTACTTAAGTGGTTGTGACCAGAATGTTGGCAGAAAAATGGACAGTAATGGCTTTTCTGATTGGGTCTCAAGTGGAAATGATTTGATGAGGTCTCGGTTGGAGATGAGGAAACTGGAGTACAGGCCATCCTTGTTATAAAGTAGCAAAGACCTCAGCTGAATTGTGTTCATATCCTAGGACTTCATGAAATGCAGAATTTAAGAGCAATAAGCTGAGATACATGGCAGAAGAAATACCTAAGCAGCAAAGCGTTCAGGCTGCTGTGTGGCTACTTTGAACTGCATGCAGTGAGATGTGAGTGCAAAGATATGACTTAAAGACATAATTTATAGTTAAAAGATAATGAGAATGGCAAGATTTGGAAAGTTTGCAGACTGGCCATGTAGAGTGAAGAAGAATGTTCTCGATCCACCCTTTGCTAAAAGATTGGTTCAGATAGAAGGGAGCCAGAGGCTAATCATAAGACAATGGGAGAAAGAACCCAAAGGCATTTCAGAGATCTTTGAGGCTGCCCCACATCACAGGCCCAGAAATCTAGGAGGTCATAGACCCTCAAATTGCCATGCTTATTACTCCAGGAAAAAATAAAAGCATATATTGAAGAATCTATTCATGTTGCTATGTGGAGTCTGCTGTGTTAAGTGCTGTTAAGAGTGAATAACATAGGCATGATTCCTATCCCTGAGGAGCTAGTTGCAATTTGGGAAAGGTTATTTCTCCAACTTTAAAGATTTAAGTGTTGGCAGAAAATAGTGATTCTTTCCTTTGATCAAAACATTTGCGAGATTCATAAAACACAAAGTCATGTCAAAAGGAGCTACATAATGGCCTACGGCAATTTTTATAGCCTGAATAAAAAGCAAAAAGCTCTTTTAAGTAACTGAAAGAAATAATCTAAACCACTGTTCCCTAATCATTTCGATTCAATAACAAAATAACCATGGCTTATGCCTTTTCATTGTTTGTATGATTGTTTTGTTTGCTTTGCTTTTTGGTCAGAGCTTACGTGCAGATAACAGAAAACCACTCTAGCAGTTTTAAGCAGGAAGGGCTAAATACGGGGAATGAGGTGCTTACAAATACATTAGAGGGGCTGGAGGAGTGGGCTGCTGTCTGAGAAATCAGGAAGGCCCAAGAAAAATTCCTGACTCCAAGGGGATGTTCATTCCTATTCTAGTTTGCTCACAATGGCACTTTTATATCCTATAACCTGAGGAATAACTTAAAATGTTCTCTACCTCCAACATGGTAATATAAAATGCTATAGAAAGAGGAAAAACTAAACAAAGGAAATTTATTACTGTATTCAAAGCAAGGAAGAAAATTGGAGTAGCTACGACAGACCATATTTCTGCATCTGGTCCCAAGCCCATAGTTGATATTTTTCACTTTCTTCTACTTCCACCTCATGTTCCTTTTTAACCCTCAGCCAGCACCTCAGCTAGTCATGCTACTTTACCTGATGCAGTAACTCAAACTGTCATTTTAAGGGGTTTGAACCCTTGCTGATCCTGCCTGTTGAGTCTCTAGGTGGAAGCCATCTTTTTCTCATTATTAAGCCTTCTAAGTCAGCAGAGAGCCAAGAGCCAAGAGAAACAGGTACAAAACCTTTGTGTCTGGGTCCTTATATGAAATAATGGAAGGTGATACTACCACTCCTTGGTTTCTAGACTCCTGCTGTCATACTGGGAGAAGCAGCAGTGTGTATTGGCTATTGGTTAGAACATTATCTCATTCTATAGCACAGCAGCCCAATTTATCAGGCTGCTGTTGTCTAGCTGGTACCATAACTGAGTCTCAAGTAGGTTATTCTACCATTCTGCAAGGGCATGTGCTTGTAGGTGATGGTACACATGGTGAGACCAGTGAAATCCATAGACATCTCTTTCTCTCACTTCTTTGGTAGAAGTCATGCTCAATGGGACAATGTTCCTGTGGTGATGAATAAAGGCGTTCACAGTCAGTATTGCTGGCAGAAACACAGCTGGCAGGAAAGTCAAATATATGTCTATAATGAGTATCCTATTCCAGTGATGATAAATTACTGCCTCTCTCCCTCGCCTCCATGATGAAAAGAAATTGATGCAACTAACCTGCCACCATATATTTGACTGATCTACTTCTACTTCAAATATGGTATTATATTAGGGACTTAACGTTGGTTTCTGTCGCCAGCAGGTTAAACAATCAGTAGTTGCCAAACCAGCCTTGGTGAAGGAAGGCAGTATTTTTGAGCCCTTGCATATCTTCCATCTCTGTTACTATGGCTACATTATCCATGAGCCCATTGACTAAGCCCCAGGGTGGCTGGGGAAAGAGGCTAACTGACATCTATGGAAAAGAATTTTGTGTATCTGATTATTGGATGTCTCTTTGGTAAGAGCTGTGGGCAAAATTCTTAATCCCTAAGACCTATTCAGGGTTTTCGGCTACAAATAGGAAAATCTGACTCAAGTTAATTTAAGCAGAAATAGATTTGATTGGATGGCTTTGGGTAGCTCTCAGTATGAATGTGAAGGTAGGTAAATGACTCTAAGGAGAAGGCAGAGCCCAAGAAAATTTTATAGTTAAGAACAGAAGAGAGGTCATGCCAGGGGAAGTCAGGTTAGGACCTTGAATCTGGTAGTACAGCTTAGGACACTACTGCCATTTTCACTGCTGGATTCCTTTTTTTTTTTTTTTTTTTAAGATGGAGTCTTGCTCTGTCGCCCAGGCAGGAGTGCAATGGTGTGATCTCGGCTCACTGCAACCTCCCCACCACTCCCCTCATCGGTTCAAGCGATTCTCCTGCCTCACCCTCCCAAGAAGTTGGGATTACAGGTGCCCCGCCACCATGCCCAGCTATTTCTCGTATTTTTAGTAGAGATGGTGTTTCACCATGTTGGCCAGGCTGGTCTTGAACTCCTGACCTCAGGTGATCCACATGCCTTGGCCTCCCAAAGTGCTGGGATTACAAGCATGAGCCACGGCACCTGGCCACTGCTGGACTCTTAAATCTGCTGCAGCCTCTGAGAATGTTCTCTGCCTATTGCTGTCATTGAGTACTTACACATGAGGCAAAATCCCTGACAGGAGCATCTGTTTGGTCAAATCTGGACCACATGCTTCTTGTCAAGGAATTGGGATAGGGATATATGCTCACTTCAGGCATAGTGAATTGGATCTTGCCTCCCAACAAGACTGGGGGGAGATGGGGGATCCTTCCATCTAGGAAGAATGCAGATAGGCAAAACCTGACAGATGTCAACCACACCCTCTAAGCCTCAGTTTTCTTTTTCTTTCTTTTTTTTTAAAATTATACTTCAAGTTCTAGGGTACATGTGCACAACGTGCAGGTTTGTTACATATGTATACATG
>NW_012116433.1:1529480-1564078 GCF_000951035.1 Colobus angolensis palliatus
AGGTTGCCTGTTCACTCTGATGGTAGCATCTTTTGCTGTGCAGAAGCTCTTTAGTTTAATTGGATCCCATTTGTCAATTTTGGCTTTTGTTGCTGTTGCTTTAGGTGTTTTAGACATGAAGTCCTTGCCAATGCCTATGTCCTGAACGGTATTACCCAGGTTTTCTTCTAGGATTTTTATGGTTTTAGGTCTAACATTTAAGTCTCTAATCCATCTTGAATTAATTTTCGTATAAGGAGTAAGGAAAGGATCCAGTTACTTATGGCTAGCCAATTTTCCTAGCACCATTTATTAAACAGGTAATCCTTTCCCCATTTCTTCTTTTTGTCAGGTTTGTCAAAGATCAGATGACTGTAGATGTGTGGTATTATTTCTGAGGGCTCTGTTCTGTTCCATTGGTCTATATCTCCGTTTTGGTACCAGTACCATGCTGTTTTGGTTACTGTAGCCTTGTAGTATAGTTTGAAGTCAGTTAGCGTGATGCCTCCCGCTTTGTTCTTTTGTAAGCCTCAGTTTTCTTATCTGTTCAATGGAAACAAAACACTTTTAAAATCCTTGTCCTTTGCCATGATATTTTATCTGAATATCCTTTTCATCCTTATCCATTGCTGAGGATTAAATTAAATAATGCATGTAAAATGCAATAAATCTTAGTTTTTATTGTTTTTATTATTACCTCAATGTCTTTATGTCCTTGTCCTGAAGCAATTTCTGCAATTCCTAATCTTGGATCAATCCCACTATCCTTCCCCTCAATTCCTGCTCTGGATTGCTGGAATAACTGATAAAATCATCCCAGTTGATTCTGTTACAAATGATTATAATAGAATCACAACCACAAGGGGCCCTCAGTGCTGCCTGCATACCTCTTGCCCAACTCTGTTCCCATTTCCCCGAACCAGTGATTTAACTTGTCTCCTTTAGAGAGGAAAGACAGATTTTGCATGTAAACTCCCTGAAATTCCCTCCCATCCACCTACTAACTCATGTATATTCGCGCTAATTATTGCTATCATCCCCACTCCCACGTCAGAAGTGATGTCAGGTCTCTCCTCCTTTTAAGGGCCAATTCCTTCCTGTCTGGACTATTTTGCCTTCTCTGGGCCCTTGCTTGGGCTTCCCTCCCTGGATTTTCTTTTCTTTTTTTTTTGAGATGGAGTCTTGCTCTATGACCCAGGCTGGAGTGCACTGGTGTGACCCAGCTCACTGCAACCTCTGCCTTCTGGGTTCAAGCGTTTCTCCTGCCTCAGTCTCCCAAATAGCTGGGATTACAGGTGCACACCACCACGGCTGGCTAATTTTTGTATTTTTAGTAGAGACAGAGTTTCACCATGTTGGCCAGGCTGGTCTCAAACTCCTGACCTCAAGCAATCCATCCACCTTGGCCTCCCAAAGTGTGGGGATTACAGGTGTGAGTCACCAGGCCTGGCCTTGATTTTCTGTATCTCTTGGTCTACTGGTTTCGTCTCTGTGGCTTGCAGTATCAAATACTGCACAGACACTTTGTGATACTTATTGGATACCACTGGTTCTGAGGTTACTGAAATAGAACTCTTATTGTTTTTGTAGATTTGATAAAGGTATCTTGTAAAAATTAAAAGCAACATAGAAAAGTGCAAGGAGTAAAAATCAGTTGAAATTTCTAACCCAGAGAAAACCATTCTGAACATCATTCTTTTTTTTTTTTTTTATTTTTTGAGACGGAGTCTCGCTCTGTCGCCCGGGCTGGAGTGCAGTGGCCGGATCTCAGCTCACTGCAAGCTCCGCCTCCCGGGTTTATGCCATTCTCCTGCCTCAGCCTCCTGAGTAGCTGGGACTACAGGCGCCCACCACCATGTCTGGCTAGCTTTTTGTATTTTTTAGTAGAGACGGGGTTTCACCATATTAGCCAGGATGGTCTCGATTTCCTGACCTCATCATCCGCCCGTTTCGGCCTCCCAAAGTGCTGGGATTACAGGCTTGAGCCACTGCGCCCAGCCTTTCTGAACATCATTCTTGATGTTGTCTCTCTGTTCTAATCCATGTGTATTTTATATCTGGTTTTACATACAGAAAATGTATATCCTCTTTCCTGTATAATCATTTTTTTCTTTCTTCACTGAATCATTCCCATTAGAATATATACACCATGTTATTTCTCCCCTTTGAAAAGCACCCTCTTTTATTCGATTCTAATCTATATAGCACCTTATTACTCTACTCCCTTTTACGGAAATATTTCTTGAAATAATGATGAATTTCACTGCATGGATTTCATCTCCTCCAGTCTCCTTTGTGAATTTCTCCTAATCTTTCCAACCTTTAAGCATTGCCCAGGGATCTGTCTTACAACCTCTTCTCTTTACGTGAACTCCTGGCATCAAACAATCCTTTCACCTTGGCCTCCCAAAGTGCTGGGATTACAGATGTGAGCCATCATGCCCAGTCATTCTCTTTTCTGTCTATACTCACTCTTTGGGTGATCTCATGGAGTTTTGTGGCTGTAAATACTATTCCTATTCTGTTGACTCATACATTTATATTTCTATCTAGGGCTTCCCTGCTGACCTGCAGACGCCAAGTTGCCTATTGGACATTTCCCCCTGCATGTTTGACCTGCATCCTCAACATAACATATCTGAAACTGAATTCTCGAGTTGCTCCCTCCACTCCAAACCTGCTTCTTTTGCAATATTCCCAACCTTATTTTTCTGGTCACTCAGACAAAAGATCTTGGAGTCATCCTTAATGCCTCTCTTTTTTCACATCCCACATCTAATCTGCCAACAAATCCAGTTTAATCTACCTTCAAAATATATTGAATTTCCAACTGCTTCTTTTCACCTCTGTTGCCCCTCTGATCAAAACCACCATCATCTCTTCCTTGGATTATTTCAGTAGTGCCATTACACTCCCTGTGTTGTGGGTGGACCGTGTTTCCCCAAAAAAGATAAATAGAAATCCTCATCCTTGGTACCTCTGAATGTAATCTTATTTGGGAAAAAGTCTTTGCCAATGTAATCAAGTTAAGATGAAGTCATACTGGATTAAGGTGAGTTCTACTCCAATAAAACTCATGCCTTTATAAGAAGGGAAAACAGACACAAGGAGCGAGAACACCACATGAAGATGCTGAGACACATGGTGGGAGAACAGCATGTGATGATGGAGGCAGGGACTGGAGTTACGTAGCTACAAGCCAAAGAATGCCACGGATTGCCAGTGACAATAGAAGCTAAGAGAAAGGCGTGGAACAGGTTCTTTGCTAGAGTCTGTGAGAAAGCATAAGCCTGTTGAAACCTTGATTTTTAGACTTCTGGCCTCCAGAACCGTGAGAGAATACGTTTCTGTTGTTTTAAGCACTCAGTTTGGGGTAATTTGTTATGGTAGCCCTAGGAAACCTAATATACCCTGCTTCTTCCTTCTCTCCCCTGAAGACTATTTTCCACTCAGCAAAAAGAAAGCGTATGATTTATCTGATTAAAGATGTCACTCAAAAACCTTCATTTCCTTAAAAGGTTAAACATAGAATTCCCATATGATCTGACAATTCCACTGCTGGATATATGCCCAAAAGAACTGAACGCAGGGACTCAAACAGATATTGTGTTGATAAGTCTATCGTATTTTAAAACTGAACTGGGTCCCGTATAATTCTGAGTCTGAGCTGTACTGAAAATGTGATATTTACTCCGGAGACACCTTAGCTTATTCAGTTTCAATGGGAGATATTGCTTAAGATTTTATGTCTCTATGCTGTTCATTAAACACTTCTGTAGCAAAAAAAAAAAAAAAAAAAAAAAAGATTTTATCTCTCTGCAGGTCAGTTCACCTTTCGGCATGATCCCCAGTCTTGTTTTTTCAAGCAATAATTTCACTTTACATTTATCACACATAATTCTAAGTTTTAGAATAGTTACTTTGTGGTAAGTATAACTCTTCCAGAACTTAGCATTAGGTGTGATAAATATAAAGTGTTCCGACTCAGCACTTATGAATTTCTAGATAAACTGCTGAGTATACTATTAAGTTCTCATTCCTGGTCGTCTTAAAACATGTACATGGAATAAACACAGTTTATGATATACAAAAACAAAATGCTGTTCACTGTTCAGCCGCTCGTAGCCCTTTGTGCTATCAAAGCCATTTTTCTGAGGTTACTAATGACTCTCTACTTGCTAAAAACCCAATGGCTTAGAAGTCACCCTACTCAATTTCCCTATGACATTTGACGTTGTTGATCACTGCCTCCTTTATGAAAGTTTCATCTTTTTATGGCTTCCTTGACACTACTCTCTCCTAATAGTCTTGCTGCCCACTCTGACCACATCTCAGCCTCCCTCCTTAACCCATTGTCTTTATCAGGCTCACGCGAGGATGTTCCCTTGGGCTCTTTTCCTTTTCACTCTATTCTCTCTCTTGGCAGATTTACCAAACTTAATTATCACTTAAATGCAAATAGCTCCTCAGTTTTCAGTCTTAACTTCTCTTTCTAGAGCTCTAGATCAGTATTTCCAACCGGAGTACTGCATGTTCCATTGATTCCTTCATATTTCCCACATCTCATAGGGCCCCAGACTTGCTCTCTACTTTCATTTGTCATCACAGCTCACGGCAGCAGCATCTACCCAGTCACTAGAGTTAGAGTCACATGTCACACCTCCTTCTGTCCATGATCCTAACTGGCTGGAGCTGTTGCATCCACAGTCAACATAACACTCATAGTACTCAAGAGCAAGGACTCTGCACCTGGGTTGCCAGGGCTCAGACCCAGGTCTACTGTTTAATAGGGGGGTGATCTTGAGTAAGTTGCTTAACCTCTATGTCTAACTTTACTCATCTATAAAATGAAGATAACAATGTAGCTACCTCTTAGAGTTCTTGTGACGATTAAACACATTTATATTTGTAAAGTGCCTAGAACAGTGCCCGGCACATCATAAGTGTTACATAGGTGCTTGTTAATAAATTGGTCTTGAGTTTGTCCCTGCCCTAGTTCATCCTTCACACTGTTGACAGATGTTTTTGAGGGGCTACCAATTTTTATGTTAAACCAGGGGCCAGTCATTATGTTAAGTGTTTTATATGCAGAATCTCATTTAATTCTCCAAACAACTTGTGAGGAAGGTGTGGTAATACCCACTTAAGAGATGAGGAAACTGGGGCTTTAAGAGCTAGTGCACTTTGCCGAAGGTCACACAGTTTGTAAATGCCAGAGCTGGAATTTTAATTCAAGTCTGTTTACTCCCATAGCTAGTGTTCAAACCCAGGAAGCTACACTAGCCTGCTTTTCCAAACCTGAGTTAGTCACTCGCTGCTTAACCTTCTTCAAAGGCCCCACACTGCCTATGCTGTCATGAACTATTCCTTCACAATTTTGTTGCAACTTAACTTCATTTCCTACAACTCTCCTCCATGTGGCCTCCTGTTTCCTTCTTCCTTCCCCCTCTTGCCTTCCTTTGCTTTGTTCCTTCAACATTTATTGAATGCCTGAGTGCCAGGCACTGTGCTAAATTGGAGAAAACAAGAGATGAGCAGTTTACTTTCAAGGACCTCATAGTCTAATACAAATTATTATTGACAATAAGGGGACTGCACTTGGGCAATGTGGGAGCCAGATTGGGAAGACAAGAGACAGGAGCAAGGAGAGTGTATTAGTCTGTTTTCACACTGCTAATAAGGACGTACCCAAGACTGGATAACTTATAAAGGAAAAGAGGTTTAATGGACTCACAGTTCCACATGACTGGGGAGGCTTCACAATTATGGTGGAATGCGAAGAAGGAGCAAAGGCACGTCTTATGTGGTGGCAGGCAAGAGAGTATGTGCAGGGGAGCTGCCCTTTATAAACCCATCAAATCTCATGAGACTTATCCACTATCACAAGAACAGCATAGGAAAACCTGCCTCCATGATTCAATTACCTGCCATCAGGTCCCTCCCAAGATGTGTGGGGATTATAGGAACTATGATTCAAGTTAAGATTTGGGTGGGGACACAGCCAAACTACACCAGGCAGTTTCTTTGAGAGGGGACATTTGACTGCCTTAAAGGGTACTCTGGTCAGAAAATTTCTTGTCATTCTTTAACAATTCTGACTTTTTGTCTTTTGCCTTTGGGGTGATCTTTGGGGTGTCTTTTTCCCTGCCAGATGGTTGACTAAGACTGGATTTCAAAATCAGCTTCTCCGATCCTTAGATGTTTGTTTCTTTACATATACCTCAATTATAGCATGTATTGCACTGTAGTCTAAGAGCTATTGGTCTATCTGCCTAACTTTTTTTGTTGTTGTTGTTGTTGGTTTTTTTTTTTTTTGCGAGAGAGTCTTGTTCTGTCTCCCAGGCTGGAGTGCAGTGGTGAAATCTTGGCTCACTGCAACCTCCGCCTCCTGAGTTCAAGCAATTCTCATGCCTCAGCCTCCTGAGTAGCTGGGATTACAGGTGTGTGCCACCAGGCCTGGCTAATTTTTTTTTTTTTTTTTGGTAGAGATGGGTTTTCACCATGTTGGACAGGCTGGTCTTGAACTCCTGACCTCAAATGATCCACCCACCTCAGCCTCTCAAAGTGCTGGGATTACAGGTGTGAACCACCACCCCTGGCCCCATCTTTTTGACTGAATTGTGATTTCCTCCAAGGAAAAACCAGTCTTAATTTATTTTGAACTGTCCTTCATTCCTAAAGTGACATGACTGGAATATCACAGGCCTCAATCAAGTTTTGTTAAATGAAGGGTTGCTTGCCTATTCACAAAAGAAAGTCTAAGTCAGGGGGCTCTTCTGATTCAGAGTAAATCAGAGAGTTGATGTTCAATAAATACTAAGTATTTGATGGTTCTATCAGTAAAATATCCAAAAATAATGCTGGGAATAAGGAAATGTATTTATTTATTTATTTTGAGACGAGGTCTTGCTCTATCACCCAGGCTAGAGTGCAGTGGTACAATCTTGGTTCACTGCAACCTCCACCTCCCGGGTTCACGTGATTCTCTCACCTTGGTCTCCTGAGTAGCTGGGACTACAGGTGTGCACTACCATATCTGGCTAATTTTTGTATTTTTAGTAGAGATGGGGTTTCACCATGTTGGGCAGGCTGGTCTCGAACTCCTGACCTCAGGTGATCCTCCCTCCTCAGCCTCTCAAAGTGCTGGGATTACAGGCGTGAGTCACTGCGCCTGGCAGGAAATTTATTATTAAATCTTCTTCTGTGGATGAATTAAGATTGTCATGCCCTAGGTGGCAGGGCTCTGGATCAGGCATGAGAAAAATCAAGAATTTTAGAGTGAGTTTTGAGGGTTTCCTTACTTTCTTGGGTTGGGCCATGGTTCCAGAATTTTGTGCACAATTAAGGCATGGAGGTATGGTGCTACTGGGAGCAGTGTGCCATGGTCCACCAGGGCTGCTACTAAGAATTTCCCATTCTAGTCCGTGACTGGCTAAAGGTAGGAATCTCTTTTGTAGCTGCCCCTGGTTCCCTTTTCCCAGGTGCAACATACAGCCATTTCCTTTCTGTGGTCTCGCCTCCTTCCTGGTAGCACAGATATTCCTTTTTGCTTGTTTCTTTCTCCTGACAAGGTTTACCTCCAGCAGAGGGGACTCTTGATGGTGAGCAGAGGGAGGTCTGAGGTGAGAGGAGTCCTCACTCTTCTTCCTTTATTTTTTTGACCTTGATTACCTTTTCACCAGGCTTTTATACAGAAAAAGCCAGAAAGACTCATAGTCTATGCCTATTTTCCATCTTGTGTCATCCCTCTCCTGGGAAGTGATTGCAGAATCCCTATTGGCATGAATTAAGGGGAAGGGAAAGGGGAAAAGTACATGGAGGGAAAAAAAAAGACAGCAGAGAATGATATCTCAGAATACTGCTCCAGGCGTAGTAGTTCCTTAGTAAATCTTGAAGTCTCATCGAAATTGTGAGGGTTAGGCTGAGCAAGGTGGCTCATGCCTGTAATTCCAGCACTTTAGGAGGCCTGGGTGGGAGGACTGTTTTAGCTCAGGAGCTCAAGACCAGCCTGGGCAACATAGCAAGAACCTCATCTCTCCCAAAAGTAAACAAAAAAATTAGTTGGGCATGGTGGCATGCACCTGTATTCCCAGCTACTCAGGGGGCTGAGGTGGGAGGATTGCTTAAATTTGTGAGGTCAAGGCTGCAATGAGCCATGATGGTGTGACTGCACTCCAGCCTGGGCAACAAAGCGAGACCAAAAAAAAAAAAAAAATTGTTAGAACTAAGGGACAAAGTACATGTAAGAGGTTTAGAATGGTACTTGGTACAGGAACAGTGAGTGCTCAATAAATTATTATTAGGTCTCTTCCACCCAGGGCAGGACCTGGGTTTCTGTCTTGAATCGGGACTTCCAAGACTGTCACTCCCACATTTAATGTAGTACAGAGCCCTGTGAGTGATCGCTGCCCAAGTTCCCCAGGCACAGGATGCTGGGCCTGTTTCTGGTTTTACTGGGGTGGGCTTAGAGCTGTACTTCTAGGGAGTTCTCTTTCCTCTCAACATTGGTTTCCCTGCCAACCCTCACCCCCAACCCCAGGAAGCTCAGTTTTACAAGTGCAGTTGGTACCCGCACTTGGTGTTTTTATTGGCCTTTCTGATAGCCCTGGGACTAGACAACTACATTGAAATTCAGAAATAGCATGCACTTGTTGTCATTGATGGCTTTAATTAAATTCAATGAGCATTTATTGAGCACCTAGAGTATGTAAAATACTGTTCCTTTAAATACATTTAGTTCTGATCTGTTTCAGCTTCTTAGTTTGGATTAGTACTGATCCATTTCTTAAGGGTTTTATGAAGAATAAATATCAAAATGGAAAAATATTTGCACAGTTCTCTGTAAATATAAACGTCTTGTGTGGATTATTGTTGCTACAGTATTAATATTAATTGCAATAACAACACTGCTGCTTCCCAGACTGGCGGTAGAGTGCAGCTGTAGGCCAACGGGAGCCAGACTGAAGAGGTCCGGGGAGGTGCCTTCAGCAATTACGGCCCACAAAGGGCGGAGTCTTAAGAAACGTACCTAAGCCCCACCCCTTACAGCGCCCCCTTCGTCAGGGCGGTGTAGGCGGTTACCATGGCGATGACGTCTAGAGGGCGGGGAGGGGCGGGGCTATGGAGAGGAGGAGGAAGATGGCGGGCGGGCGGCTCTGAAGAGACTTCGGCGGCGGCGGAGGAGGAGAGAAGCGCAGCGCCGCGCCGCGCCGGGGCCCATGTGGGGAGGAGTCGGAGTCGCTGTTGCCGCCGCCGCCGCCGCCGCCTGTAGCTGCTGGACCCGAGTGGGAGTGAGGGGGAAACGGCAGGATGAAGTTCGCCGAGCACCTCTCCGCGCACATCACTCCCGAGTGGAGGAAGCAATACATCCAGTATGAGGTACCGGCAGCGGCTGGGGTGTGGGAGGACTCGGAGGGTCCACCATCTCACCACTCCTGACGTCCACCGCCGCCTTCCGCTTCGGCTGCCTCCCTGTGCCCGGGCAGACTTTGACCCGCTGCCGCGGGGAGCCACTGCGGCATCCCCGCCGCGGCCGGCCGCCTCCCGGCTCCGCTGTCCTTCCCCTCCCCCGCAGCCCCACTGCCGCCGGGGTAACGGATATGCAGGCGGAGGGCCGGGAGGAAAGGCGCTGCCCGGGCCGGGGCAGGGGAACGGTGGGAGGGTGAGCTGCAGGTCGGGGAGTCACGGTGCGAGGGCAGCCCTGGGTCGCAGCGGTTCCGCGCTAATCCCCTTCTCCCTACTCGTCCTGACCTCTTGTCCTCACCCTCAGCGAGCGCCCCCTCGCCAAGGTTAGGTCTTGTTTCTCTCCACCTCTCACCAAGGAATCCTCTTCCAAGAGAAGCCCCTCCAGTGATTTCCTTCATTCCAAAGAGCCCTTCGGCTTTTTCCCTCTTGCCCACTGTTGACAAAGGCTTTGTAACGGGGTTGAAACTTGACTTAAGTGTGTATCACATAGGCAGTGGTTATAGTTTTTGTAAACACGTTGTAATCAACTATTCTTCTTTGATAATAAGACTCTTTACTGATTGCATGAAGTCTACAGAGTAAGAAAATCTTTGTTTTTGCCCCTTGTTTTGGAATGGAGGGAAGAGGAAGGAGTGAAGAGAATTATTTACATTTTTATATTTTCTGCTAAGTTTTTGCTAGCTGGGGAGAAAATTAGTATATTGTAAACAATATAGCTTACCTGTGTATTACGGGAATCGTGCTCCCCATTCCCTCCCAATTTCTGTGCTAACACTCCTGGAAGGCATTTAATAGATAATAAGGAATCTTACGTTAATACAAGGAAAAATAAAGATAATGAACCCATTTATATGTTCAGAAGACAAGATACCTAAGAGACTTTAAGCATTGCGGTAGGTTATTCTCAGTAGCTGGCAATTCAGCTCCTGGATAAAGACCGACTTATCTGTAACCTCCAGGAATTCACATCTATTTTGTGTGCAGGAACAAAGAATATAAAATCAATATGAACACACATAACCTAGGTAGATTTTATGAATTAAACTATTTTAGTTCTCCATTTGATTTTTATATAAGTTTAGTGATAGGATGTTTGGGCAATAGCAGTGAGTGTATTTATTCATATAGCCATTGTAATAATTGAAGAAGACAGAGAAAGAGATGCAGGTAGGTTAAACAGAATCTTGAATATTGTGAAATAAATTCACTTGCAACCTAGAGTATTTGATTATTGCTAGAAGTGAGAGGCCTGGAATTATTAATGCTTTATTGTCACTTAATTTCTTACAGTGTTTTGTGCCCATGCTTTGTAAGAATGAATGAAATAAGGGACTACCATTTCAGCCCGCAGAGTTGATTTATTGTTTCTAATAACATTCAGTTTTAAAACCTTGGCTAGAGTCCAAGTGATGGTTTTTATTGAAAGAAGGGTATTGGTCTTTCATCTTTCTAGTAGTAATTTTCAGCACCACTGCCAGTTCTTCATAGAGGCACAGGACAGGAGCATGCTGAAGCACATCTTATATTTGTTATATAGCGTGGAATGCTTTGGGCTGAAGTAATAGTGGCTGGATGTATGCCATGATTCGTTTTAGGTATTTCAACACTTAACTATTTCATAGAATTGTATTAATTTGCAATATCTGAAGCTGGGAGGAGAAGCATACGATTTAGTTTGAAAATGCAACCCTCTTAATTTGTAATGTCGCTTTTGTGGCTGGAGGAACAACAGTGATTCTGGGGCTCCTCATTCACATAGTCCACTTGGATACTGTTCCTAAATGTTTACTGTAGGTTGGTCACAGAGGGGCAAAGTTCCTGAGATTATGTTGTGTCTGCATTATCTTTCTCAGGCCAGTTATAAATTATGTTTTGAAAAATTCATTTATTCTGGATAATTGAAATTTGATTCTGCAGAGTTCCTACTATATGGCTCCTGTCCTAGATAAACTCGTTTGGTAGGCAAAATTAAATAAGGCACACTTTTCTTTGTAAGTTGGAATCAACAAATATTTTATAGGGTTGGAATCTCCGTTTTGTGTGTTGTTTCTGAAGAGTTGGTGCTATTCCTTTAAAAGTAATAGAGAGATGTAAATGAGAGTCTTTAGAGTTCAGGAATTTTAGCAGTTTAAAACTTTGGGGGAAAAGGACATCCATAAAAATTCGCTAGAGAAAAAGGACCTTTTCACAATGAATTAAACTGTAGTTTCTCATATGAGGATGATGCTCTTAAAACACTATCAGTAGAACAGATACTGGGGTTTGTTTTTCAAGCACTGATGGTGAAATTTTGGTATTTTACCCTTGGTTTCTAGCCTAGGGTGCTTTCTAGTGTTATGAATCAATATGAGCTGTTCAGCTTCTTTGGCTTTTTGTGTCATTTTGCTGTATTAAATATTACTTGAAATAAACAGAATTAGAATCTGAAAATTTTGTTTTACATCTATAATCATATTTAATTATATATAATATGTATATATGGTAATACAATAAATACTAGTGTTTGTATATGTTAGCCATGAGACCTGGGTACAATCTTTTTTGCCTTTCCCAGGCGTGTTCTTCTTCCATAAAGTAAGTATATAGGGCCAGAGCTTTTCAAGATTCATTCTAGGTCATGTTTTTGATTTAACTTTTAATGGTTTTTATTCCTTGAATTGATAAAATTGTTAATGGTAATAACCCATCAATATCCTGAAAACTATTATATTTTTTAATTGAAAAGTAAGTTGTGGTGTTCATAGATTCAGGCTTCATAGGCAGAATAATAAAGCATAAAATAATAGACCAACATGGAGAAGCCATATAAAGAAAATCTATTCGATCCATTTGTAAGTAGTTTTTACAAACAAGCTGAGACTATTCCTGTTTCCAGTAATCTGTTTGAGTATAAATCTTGGCATATAAAATAGAACACTGGTAAATCTTTGTAAGAGCTTTTTTAAAATTTAGAGTTAGTGACTATATATTTTAAAGCTCTGCAATTGATTTGTCAAAATTAACTGAGCCTGGTTTCAACCAAATAGACTAATATGACCATGTTAATATTTTGCAGAATATTAGCAGAAGATGCAAATGTATTTGGTACCTTAGGTTGCCGACTTTCCCTAGGGCCTTGTGTGTCTTTGGTTTCTTGGGACCCATGAATGATTCTTTTCAGTGTACCCTTTGTTTTGTAATAAAATAACAAGGTTTCTAAATTACAGCATTTTGGAGCTAAAGGGAATTTAAAGATTATCTACCTTGTTTTTCCAGGCAAGGAAACTCAGGTTCAGAGGGGTTGAGCCACTTGTTTAGGAATATGTGTATGTCTCTTGAGCATGTGTAAGCATTGAGAGTCAGGTCACACTGTGTGATCCTGATGAAATCATTTGTTCTTTCAGCTAAGACACATCTTAAGTTTCTTTAATGTTAGAGAATTGGACTTGATTTCTAAGCTCACAACCCCATATTATTTAAGGACTCATCCAGCTCTAAAATTCTATGTTTTTTAATGGTTTAATTATGTTTGATATATGAAGAGGACAGAACTTAACAGGACTATTAATAGCATCCTTTAAAATTAATAATATCCTTTCAAAAATTTTTGATATTTTGATCTGTAAATAAGATGTTAACCCAGTGAAACTCTCATATTTAACTTAAAAAGGGATGACGATGAGTTCATTTTTTATTGCAGGATTTTGGAAAGGAGAGGTTCTGCATGAACTACTCTTCCCTTACATTCAAGTATAAGGAGACATTACCGTTAACATTATTAAAATTTTCATTTATAGAACTCTCCCATGGGAACACTTGTGTTACAGGCTTCAGTTTCCCAAAGGTATTATGTTGATTAGGTAGAGTTAACTTGCCTTGCTGCAACTTGTTTGAAATTTCCAGTTTGGCCACCCGATGGGGCACAAACCACACTTTTTCTTTCAGACAGTTTTGTAAATGAAAGTATAGTGTAGTGTATTTAAGATAACACTTGTAAATGATTGCGTCAATGAGTTGGTTGGCATTTACAAATGTTTCTTGAGTGGAATGAATGTTGTAAAGACAGGAAGCTATAACTATTTTTTATCATCTTTAAGTGTGTTAGCATGAGTATCCTGAAAAGATTATACTTGTCCGTTTATCCTGAAGGTTGGTTTTGGATCAGCCTTTGGGTGAAGGCCCAGATCATAAGAACCTAAGAATCTTATTTGACCTGGGGTAACCGTGGAAAATTAGTCCTAGCTTCAAATTCAGTCCTAATCTGGGAAGCATTTAAGAGAATGATTGAGTGTGCTGGGTAGGGATTTCAGGTATGTTTGAGTTGTAGGCCCCAAAGGAGTGTGCCCAAAACTCCCATGGAGTAAGAGAAGACAGTATTAGAGAAGTAAGGGGGCCAGACACAGTAGCTCACGCCTGTAATTCCAACACTTTGGGAGGCCAAGGCAGGCAGATCACTTGAGTTCAAGAAATCGAGACCATTCTGGCCAACATGGTGAAACCCTGTCTCTACTAAAAATACAAAAATTAGCTGGATGTGGTGGTGCATGCCTGTAGTCCCAGCTACTCGGGAGGCTGAGGCAGGAGAATTGCTTGCACTGGGGAGGCAGAGGTTGCAGTGAGCTGAGATCATGCCACTGCACTCCAGCCTGGCAACCGAGTGAGACTTTGTCTCAAAAAAAAAAAAAAAAAGGAAAGAAAAGAAAAGTAAGGACATGTCTTAAGACTCCTGTAAAGATTCCATAACAGTAATACCAATAATGCAAGCACAAGTGAACAACAAGGAAATGACAACAGAGCTGAGGTTTCTCCTTCTAGTACTAGCTTTTTGGCAGCCAAATTACAGATACAATGACACTTTAGTAAACTTGACAAGAAGTTTGCCAAAAATTTAAAAATTGTTAAGTTAATGCTTTTTTTTTTTTTTTTTCTGGAGACAGAGTCTTGCTCTGTCACTCAGGCTGGAGTACAGTGGCCTGATCTCAGCTCACTGCAACCTCCGTCTCCCAGGTTCAAGCCATTCTTGTGCCTCAGCTTCCCAAGTAGCTGGGATTATAGGCGCGCACCCCTACACCCAGCTAATTTTTGTATTTTTAGTAGAGACGGAGCTTCACCGTATTGGCCAGGCTGGTCTCGAACTCCTATTCTCAAATGATCCACCCACCTCAGCCTCCCAAAGTGCTGGGATTACAGGCATGAGCCACTACTCCTGGCCTAAGCTAACTCTTTGAAGTAAGGTTTTACATCTACTGTCAGTCACAATGAACTTGACTGTAAGTGTATATATTATATTATGAGTATTCTGCCTTCGTGAGGTCTGTTTTTTTCAGTTTATAGCCATTATAATTAAGTTTCAAAATCAAATTAATCCTGAACTTTGAACCAGACTTTTGAAATACTGTATCATAAAATGTTAAATGACGATTTTATTTATTTAAAAAACTTTTTTATTTTTTTAATGAAGATTAAAAAAATAATGAAACTTTTCAGTTTTGTTCTGAAGGCATTGTTATTGATAATTTCTTAGATCGAAAATATTTTTGTACTATTCATAAATGAAAGGTAAAAATTATTTCATCCTTTTGTCATCTTTTTAAAACTTCTATTTTGAACAGTTTTGTTTTACATTGTACATAAGTATAGATGGGTGTAATTAATACATAAATATGCATATATTGGAGATACATAAAGCTTTTTTGAAATAGGGATTTGACCTAATAAAAGTTTGGAAGACTTTGCCCAACTTGTACAGATTAACCACAGCTGGTTTGTGGGTTGCCTGGTATTGAGGTGGCCTTTGGGAATGAGAGAGTGTCAGAATTCAACAGGGTTCCTGCCCACTGTATTTGCCTTTTCAGGTCTTTCCTTTTCTAGTAAATGCTAAAAGAAGCCAGCAGAGAAAGCTCATGAACAAATACCTTACAAATCATTCGTTCATTCCACAAATTTATAGAAGTCTTCCTTTGCTATAGGCTGATTTGTCATTAAATGCTAGCTTTCAGTACCTTAAAAATAGCAGGAAAAAACCAAAACACACACACACCAAATTTGTGTGTATGTGTGTGTTTGGTTTTGTATTTCAGTCAACATAGTATTTTTAAAATTAAAAAATGGTATAGAAAGGGAAGACTGAAGATTGAGGACTTGAAACATGGTTATAAATTTGTAACATGGTTACAAATTACTTTTGTATAAATTTGTATTACTTTTGTAATACAAATAAGTCTTGTATTACTTTATACTTTTGTATAAATTTGGATTACTTTTGTAACTTAAGTTATATGCCTTTAAAGTCTTAGTTGTTTACTCAGACTGATATTTAGTCACCTATTTCTTCCCATCACCAAGCAAGTGTGGTATGTATAGGGACTGATCAGAAAATCTTTTAAAAATTAGGCTGGGCATGGTGGCTCACACCTGTACTCCCAGTACCTTGGGAGGCCAAGGCTGGCAGATCACCTGAGTTCAGGAGTTCGAGACCAGCCTGGCCAACATGGTGAAACCCCATTTCTACTAAAAATACAAAAATTAGCTGGGTGTAGTGGCATGTGCCTGCTGCTTGGGAGGCTGAGGCACAAGACTTGCTTGAACCCGGGAGGCGGAGGTTGCAGTGAGCTGAGATAGCACCACTGCTCTCCAACCTGGGTAACAGAGTGAGACACTGTCTGAAAAAAAAAACCAAAAAACTAAAACCCTTTAAAAATTGTTTATTTGCTAGGGAGTCAAAGGAAAATATAATTAATCTACTGTAAACATAACATTTTCATAATCTCTATAACAAAAGGCTTAATATATTGATTAAGAAAACATAGCCATCTCTTATTAATTGATGATGACCTGCTGTATGAGAAAGACCTTGGACTAGAAATCAGATATACATCCTAAAATCCAGTTCTATCATTGATTGTTCATAAATAACTAGTGAACAAGTGAGTATTTTGAAGATTGAAGTACTGAAATTTAATCATAAAGTGGGAAGTTTTTAGGTTATTTTTGTGTGAGTTACTTATTTAGGCTAAATTTGGTAAAGTTGTAATTCATAGAGTAATCCATGTGCTTTGTGGGCTTTTTTTATACCTTAGAGTAGTGGTTCTCAAACTTTTTGGTCTCAGGACCACTTGAAACTCTTACCAGTTATTGAAGATTCCAGTGTACATTGATACATATGCTGTATTAGAAGTTTGAAGATAGCCTGAAAAAAAGGTTCTCTAGTCTTATCAAACATGGAAGAGGATAAAGGAGTCCCTTGGGTGAGGAGTGTCTGGTATCTGCCCCACAGCCAGGACAATAGAGAAAAGAAAGTTGGCTTCCCTGGATCTCATAATTCTACTTTCCTTTCTTTAAATTGAATTAGCAGAAGTGTGGTAAGCTTGTCATTAAGGAGAAAGGAATTAACATTTATTGAGCAGTTAGGAACCAGGTGTCAGCTGTTTTACATATGTTATGTCAATGTTCACAACAGTTTTGTAAGATAGATGATATATTATCTCCATTTTACTGATGAGGAAACCCAGGCTTAGAGAGATCAGTAATTTGCTTAAGGCTATATGCTTAGTAAGTAAATGGAACCAGAATTTGAAATCAAATCAGATCAGACTGTGGAGCTCTTGCTTTTATATGGAAATTGTAAATAACAACAGTGATGGTAGTAGTGGCAATAACAGCAGCTGTTATTTTTTGAGCGCTTACTGTATCAGGCGCTGTGGTAAGTAAGCTCTTTAAAAACACCTCTTACGGCGTAGGTTGTTAGCTCTGTTTCTAGATGGGGGAGACTGAATCTTGGAGCCATTAGGTAACTGATTATGTTGATGGTAATTGTGGATAGGTAACTGTGGAGATTGTAAGAGCCCATGCTCTTCGTTCCTATATCCTACTGTTTTATGAAAAATGAATAAATCCATCCACTTATACATACATACATTTAGGTCTGGTCTGACCTGTTCTCAGGCACCACTGACCTTTCTACAGCCCAGTGAAGTAATGGCTGGTCTATTTTTAGTCCCAGGTCTTAGTCTGCATAGTTTGGAGATAGTAGAGTGTGGTCTGTGGGATAGTGTTCACCTCTGTTAAATTATATTTCCCTCAAGGTTATCAGTGTAACTATTACTGGAAAGCCAGCTGGTAAATAAAAGAACTTAGGAAGATGAATCAGAAGAAAAAGGTAAGGAGATAAGGTGATAAGGGTAAAAAGAGGAGGACAAAAGTGGACAACTGTTTGCTGTGCCACAGCTTTTGGTGTTTGGCTTCTGGATCATAAATCATGGAATGTTAGACTTGCAAGGAACTTTAAAGATTATTTAGCTCAACTTCCTTTTTTACCCAAATGGGAAAAGAGGTTAAATGATTCAGGTTATATGGTTTGGTTCGTAGCTGAGTTAACACAATCACCCTGATTCATTTTATTGCTCATTATTTTATTTAATATGCTAGTATATTAATAGCACATAGAGAGGAAAAACTCTGAAGCCAATCTGCCCACGTTTATATTCCAGCTCCACCACCTGACTGGTTGAGTGACTTCAGGCAAGTCAGTTAACCTTTTTGTGCTTCAGTTTCCTCATCTGTAAAACAGGGATAATAATAGTACTTAGGGGATTGTTGTGAGGATTAAATGAGTTAAAAATATGAAAAGTGTTTAGAACAATGCCTGGCACATAGTAAGAGCAATAAATTTCCTATTAAAATTATTTCTTCTGCAGGGCTCAACAATACTAAATAATGATTGGCTAATAGTAGTTTTGACTGGGAAAATAAGACTCAAAGCTTGTTCTCCAGGTTGATCCAGTTTAGGTTTTCATGGAAAATAGCTTTGCTGATTTTTCGCTAATATTTTTCTTACCTTAATAAATCCCACTTAACCTTTTTGTAGAGAGTAAGAAAACCAGGTGAGAACAATTATGTGGCTGTGAGGTAAATTAGTTCTCTTGTAACTTGTATTCCTCTCAGTTATAGACTGTGTCTGTATATTCATTTTTAAAATTGAGGTGAAGTTTGCATGTGTATTCTTAAGTATGTCTGAATGGCTTAAGTGAGTTGCTTGAGTTTTTAGTGGATATCTGATTTTGGTTCTTTTCAATTTTCTAGTGAAAATTTAATTTTTAATCCTTTTTAGAGTTGAAAGAGACCTTCTCAACCCCTCTGTTTTACAAATGAATAAATTAAGAGCAGAGATGCCAAGATACCTGGTCAGAGTCTCAGACTAGCTGATGGCAGAGCCTGATGTAAGAATGTTAGCCTTCTGCTTACTGCTGTACCTTGTTAAGGCTTATCATTGCTATATAAACATTGCTTTTAAATTTTAAGAATGAAGTTTCTTTGTAAGAGTCAGTAGGGATTTAAATGTTCTTACTAATGATTACTCAGATACTCTGCATTAATACGTTTATCTGTATCTAATCCATTAGATCCCATTAACAACCTGAAATAGTTCTTACGAATGCCAATTAAAAAACTGGGTAAATTAATGATGTTATTATTTACCCAACAACAAAAAAGTTAGGCATTGCCCTATTTACGTATGGTCACAAGTGGAAACCTATCTTGAGTGAGGAGATAGGACCGAGGAATTAATGGGAAGGCTTGAGGGGTCAGGTAACACTGAAAGCAAGACTCAGGAAGGTTTAGAAATGCATTGGCCTTGTTCCTCTGTAACATACCTGTATTTGAATGTTAGCACAGGTTACATGTGTTACCTGTACATGAAGAGTATATCCTCCACCTGTAACCCAAATTGCCAAGCCAAAGTCAGAGCATATATGGGTAGAGAAGAAAAGAATATGAATGAAACCAGTTTACTAAGTATATATGAGTGTCCCCTGTCTTTTTTTTTTTTTAAATAGTAAAACAATAATGATGATAATAACAACAACTCATGTTTGTTGAGTGCTCTAGTGTGCCAGGCATTTTACATTTAATCCTTACCTTCTAAGGTAGGTTTTTTTATCCCCATTATAAGAAGATACTGAGTCTGAGATTAAGTAGATTGCTGAAGGTCATGTAGCTAGGGAGTGGTTGAACCAGAATTCAGACACAGGTATGACACAGATATTTCAGACACTGAATTCTTAACTTGGTGTTTTGCTGTCAGGCAATATAATAGGTAAGCCTTAGTTCCTGCCTTAGAGGAGTTCTTAATTTGGTTGGTCTCCTAATCACAGTATATACTGTGATTATGTTATAGAGGAATGAGCAGTTGATTTTGCCCTAGAGAGCAAAGACATTTATCTTGGAAAGATCTACAGAGGTGGTGTTTGAACTGGGTACTAGAGATTGAGTATGATTTTAACACATAGTGAAGAGGGGAAAGGGCACCTGGGGAAGTCTAGGCAGTTAGAGCAATAGAGAACAGAGGCAAAGATAAGTGGAAGTATCCAAACATAGTTAATGCAATCTGGTTTAGTTAGGTCTGTTGAAGAGCTAGTAAGGTGAAGTTGAGAAGGTGAGCTGGGAGGGATGAAAGGGTGAAGGGCCTGTAATACCATTCTAAGAAGTTTAAACGTTTTCCTGGTATGAAGCATGAAGGATTTTAAATAAGAGATTGGGAGAGGGGTTAGTTTAAAGTGAGGTGTGTAATCTAGATCTTGGAGGATACTTTGGAGAGTGCAAGACCAAAGACAGGGAAACCAAAGAGCATAGCCAAAGATAATGAAGGCTTGAATTAATACCTTATTTAATCAATTTTAATATGTGGTTTTTTCACATTTTAACATCGGAAATCAGGGTATGTCAGGGTATGTCTTATAATTAATGCTATGCCATAGTTTAATTGGCAGACATTTTTCCATTCTTAGAAGCACATAAAATAATGGTGTATGTTATTATTAGTGGCATTCTAGATTTGATGAAATACAATAGTAATAACATAACATTCACTGAATGCCTACTATTTGTCAGGCAGAGTAGTAGATAGTTGTCAGTGTCCATCATCTAGCACAGTGTGTCTGTCACATTTAGCAACTCACGTATTTGTTGAATGAATTATCTCGTGATCCTTACAACAGGCCTCTTGACATAGGTGTTTAGCCCATTTTATGTGAAAATAGAGTCTCATATTTAAGTAATTGTCCAAAGTCAAACAGCTAGTTAATGGTGGAGTTAAGATAATGAACCTAGGTCTGCCTTACTCCAAAATTCCATTTTTTTATCACTATGGATGCTCTGTGGTTTTACTGAGATAGGAAGAGGGTTCAAGAAGAAGAGTGGATTTGAAATTTGGTAGAAATATTAGGACTTTCACTGACGGAGTTCAAGTAGAAGGTGCATTTGAGGCCACTGTGTTGCTTGGGAACACCATTTGACTGGCTGCCGAGAAGCCTCTTAGAATATCTTTACCGTGGTGAATTCAGTGTGGCCCAGGTTCTCATCAGAATTTGGTCTTTTCCATAACTCTGGTTTGATGGGGCTTGGGCAATAGTATATAACTGATTGATTGAATGATATTAAGCTCACGTGGGAGTGATGTATAAACATGTGGGTGCCAAATTACTAATTTACAATGAGAAATGTACCTAACATTCACATTCCAGGCTAAAATACGTTTTTCCTGTCACCAAGCTGTGAAAGGAGATACATAATAACTAGAAGGTGACTGGCTGTTTATATACTATAATTAGAAAGAGAGAGTTAATGGCACGTTTATTTAATGCTGTTAGGCCAGCGTCCCACAGTGTTTAAATGGGTCAGGTCCTCGGTTAGGATTGTCTTCTTCCTGGATTATGCTTGTATGTGCTGCCATTGTTTTGAGACTTTCCTTTTCCTATACTTTTAACGCTGACCTCTCCCTCTTCTGATTTACTTATTTTTTTTTTTAAAGATAACGTCAATACTACTGATACGGGTCTGTGACTATTTTTTTAACTTTGTATCTATCTTCTGATCTATTGTATGTGAAGTTTAGAGTTTAGTTAGATTCCAACAGACTAATTTGAATTTTGGTCTCATTGCTTATTAGATATAAGACCTCTCTGAGCCTTAGAATCTGTAAAACAGCGGAAATATCTTTCTCAGTAATTGTGATGTTGAGATATTATGTATGTAAAACACCTGGCCTATATGTTGTAGGCCAGTGGTTCGCAACCTTTTTGGCACCAGGGACCGGTTTTGTGGAAGACAGTTTTTCCACATACGAACGGGAGAGGGAATGGTTTTGGGATGATTCAAGCATGTTACATTTATTGTGTACTTTATTTTTATTATATTTACATTGTAGTACATAATAATTATACAGCTCAACATAATGTAGAATCAGTGGAAGGCAGAGCTTGTTTTCCTGCAACTAGATGGTCCCATCTGGGACTGAGGGGAGACAGTGACACACAAAGTGTGTTGCTTATGTTCAGTCTACTCCGTAATCTGGTTTTGGTTGCTGTCACTGCAGAAAACCTGCTTCACAAAGATAGGAAGTTGGAAATGGAAGCAGGCTTCAGTGCTTTTGTGACAATCTCAGGATATTCTGCCTTGACTTGAATCCAGAATGTATGGAAATTTGAACTTGTCTCATACAGACTTTTAAGTCCACCGTCATTTGTGATCTCAAGCAGTTGCTCTTCTAGCACAGACAAAGCTGATTCACCTGCTTTATTCACAAATAGGTTGCGGATCCATTCTTTCCCAGTTTGGGGGTCTTTTGTGGTTGGGAGGTAATGCTTAAACTGTTTTGAAAGCTGAGATAGGTGATCGTGCACCAGCTGGGAGAAAGAAGGCCCTGGCTGAGTCTCTTTCAGAATCTCTGCTATGTTTGAAACATGTCAGAAATCTCAGTGTTCACTTGTCGCCCCCATAATTCCAGTTTGGCTTTGAATGCAGCTACTTTATCTGCAGACTTGAACACAGTTGTCCATCTCTCCCGAAGTGACAGATTGAGTTTGTTGAGCAGGTTGAATGTGTCACACAAGTTTTGCAACCCATTCTGTGTCACAGAAATGTGCTGCTAGTGGTGACTGTTTTTCTGAAATCTCTGGAGCAGCTCTTGTAACTAAGAAACTCTGGCCAGTGATCTACCTTTAGAAAGCCCTTTCGCTGAGAGAAGATGTGTGTGCTCTGCATCCATCTCCTCACAGAGCTGTGCAAACAGATATGAGATAAGGGCATGTACTTTAATGTTAATAATTTTAGTCACATCTTGCAAAATATTGTTCAGGCGACATTTTTCAGCTAGCCAGCTTTTCTCTATGGATGACACGGTGCATAGACTCGACATTCAGAAGTGACCTCTTTGACCTGAGTGGTGAAACCAGAAAGCCGTCCAGTCATGGCAGCTGCTCTGTCCATGCATATACCAACACAAAATGGCCAATTCAGTTTTCCTGATATGTAATCATTCAAAAACTTGAATAGTTCTGCAGCTGTGGTGTTGGTTGGCAACAAAAGTGCACATAACATATCCTTATGCATATCCTCCTGAAAACATGTAACACAAAAACAGGCATTGTTGCCTTATTGTCAGCATTGGTAGACTTGTCAACCTGGATTCCATACCACGGTTCCCATTAATGCTAACAATTGTGCCTCAGTATCCTCTGCTATTTAATCCATTCGTCTAGTTACAGTGCAAGCCAAAAGAGGAACACGTGCCACCTTTTGAACTGCAGCCTCTCCTTAAAGGTCATGACATATGTCCTCAGCAGTAGACACAATCAACTCTTCACCAACAGTAAAGAGCTTCTTAGCTTTATCAGTGCGGTTAGCCACTGATTGCGAACCACAGATGCTGTCAGTGCAGACACATTTGATGAAGTGGTGATGTTCAATAACTGCTTCTGTTCTTCATGTTCGTGTTTTCTTTTTTTCTTTCGAAAAAGACTTGTCTTTTAATGCAGGGTGCTTGGTCTCCATGTGATGAAGCAGTTTTGAAGGTTGCATGGCTTTCTTGGATAGCTGGTCGCCACATATACAAAGCTGGCTTGGAGAATGTGAATCACCTGTTGCAATGGACCCATTATTTAAGTAGGAGCCTTGGTATTTTCTTCTAAATGCAGCTTTCTTTTTGTTAACAGTCTTAGAATCGTCTGCTGTCTCATCATTGGGTGTTTTCCCCTTTTCAAAGAAGCTCTCTGCTCACATTTGTTTTTTACTCATTTTGGCTAGGGTTAGCTTGTGGGCTTACCAAAACTATGACTGAGACAAGTGCACGGTGCAGGAAAGAGGTGTGGATGGAAGTAGTAAATAAAATAATGGGTGGGCCATGTGCGGACTGAAGTAAGTGTCGGATTCTGACTTAAAGCCTGCCACCAGATGCAGCTGTACAATTGATGTACATCAACCCCCTTGCTGCTATAAAGCCTGCCACAAGATGCAGCTTAATTGTCACTTACCACTCACTGGTAGGGTTTTGATACGAGTCTGTAAGCAATTGATTTATTATGGTCTCTGTGCAGTCAAACCTCTCTGCTAATGTTAATCTGTATTTGCAACTGCTTCGCAGCACTAGCATCACTGCCTCAGCTCCATCTCAGATCATCAGACATTAGATTCTCATAAGGAGCAGCAACCTAGATCCCTCGCATGCGCAGTTCACAATAGGGTTCACCCTCCTATAAGACTCTAATGGCGCTGCTGATCTGCAGCGCTCTGGCCGTAATTTGAGCAATGGGGAGCCGCTGTAAATACGGATGAAACTTTGCTTGCTTTCTTGCCCACTGCTCACCTCCTGCTGTACACTACTGTAGATTTTATGTAAACACTGTACAGTTAGGCTACACGAAATTCATAAAAATTGTGCTTTAACATTATGATGGCTACAACAGCTGCGACTTTACTAAGGCAGTAGGAATTTTTCAGTTCTATTATAATCTTATGGGACCACTGTGGTCTGTTGTTGACCAAAACATCATTATGCTATGCATGACTATATTTTATTATCAAACTAGGCCAGGCGCTTAACTACTGTAGGTTTTGTCATTGTCATTTTTCTTCGTTGCATTCTAAGGGAAGCAGCCTTGGTGACTGTCTGAGTAGGTAAGCTTTAGAATATAGCACTAGCCAGGCTGGGCCCTGCGGCTCACACCTGTAATTTCAGCATTTTGGGAGGCTAAGGTGGGCGGATCACCTGAGACTGGGAGTTTGAGACCAGCCTGGTCCAACGTGGTGAAACCCCATCTCTACTAAAAATACAAAATGAGCCAGATATGATGGTGCATGTCTGCAATCCCAGCTACTCCAGAGGCTGAGGCACGAGAATCGCTTGAACCCAGGAAGTGGAGGTTGCAGTGAGCCGAGATTGCGCCACTGCGCTCCAGCCTGGGTGACAGAGTGAGACACTTATCTCAAAAAAAAAAAAAAAAAAAGGCCGGGCGCGGTGGCTCAAGCCTGTAATCCCAGCTACTCAGGAGGCTGATGTAGAGAATCGCTTGAACCCAGGAAGTGGAGGTTGCAGTGAGCCGAGATTGCGCCACTGCGCTCCAGCCTGGGTGACAGAGTGAGACACTTTCTCAAAAAAAAAAAAAAAAAAAAAAGGAAAAAGAAAAAGAATATGGCACTAGCCAGTAGATCTTTCTGCAGTGTGGGTGTTCTATATCTGCATTGTCCAGTATGTGGCCACTAGTCAGATGTGGTTGTTTAGCATTTGCAATTTGGTTAGATAGACCAAGGACCTGAACGTTTAATTTTAGTTTATTAAAATTAAAAAATTTTGCTTTTGATGGCAACATGTTGGTAGTGGCTATTGCTCAGCTCTAAAACTTTCACTAAGTCATGGCAAAAAGGACAAATTATTCTAATTCAGTTTTCCTTCATTGTTGTATGTATGTATGTATGTATGTATGTGTGTATCTCTCATTTTGGGATTTTCCGAGAATTTGTAGCAGCAGAGGTTAAGGTTCTAGGTCTGTCTCTGCCATTAAGTGGCAGTGCCTGTTTAGCTGCACTAGATGAGAGGCTCTCATTTCTGAAATGTAGGATAGTGTTTTTCAAAGATTGGTTCACTGCCCATGTGCATCAGAATTACCTGGGCTGCTTCTAAAAATACAGAAATGCAAATATGTGGACCCCACTAAATATCTATAGAAAGTAGAATTTCTGGGGGTTCAAACCTGAGAAATCTGATTTTTTGTTTTGAAACGAAGTCTCACTCTATTGCCTTGGCTGGAGTGCAGTGGCACAATCTCGGCTCACTGCAACTTCCACCTCTTGGGTTCAAGCGATTCTCCTGCCTCAGCCTCCTGAGTAGCTGGGATTACAGGTGCACAGCACCACACTCAGCTCATTTTTTGTATCTTCGGTAGAGATGGGGTTTCACCATGTTGGCCAGGCTGGTCTCAGACTCCTGACCTCAGATGATCCACCCGGCTCAGCCTCCCAAAGTACTGGGATTATAGGTGTAAGCCATTGCGCCCAGCCAGAAATCTGATTTTTAAAATTGTTTTCTATAAGTTCCTGAGATGATCCTGATTGCTATACTGATTACATCTGTTCCTTTCATCTCTGATAATTTTTGACATCTCTAATAATAATCTTTTAGCTATTTGTTATTTGTTTTTTATATGTATTTTTTGCAGTTAGCATCTTTTGGGGGGACTTACACACTGGGTTCCTGAAAATTACATTGTATTTCTCACAATTTTCGGATGTTTGCGGGAGGAGTATAAATCCTTGTTTGTGAAACTAATCCCCAAGAGAATTTTCTAGTGCAAACTAATAGCCATTTAGTATTTTGATTAAAGAATTAAAGATGGAGGCCAGGCGTGGTGGCTCACACCTGTAATCCCAGCACTTTGGGAGGCCAAGGCAGGCGGATCACGAGGTCAGGTGATCAAGACTATCCTGCCTAAGACAGTGAAACCCTATCTCTACTAAAAATACAAAAAAAAAATTTATCTGGGCGTGGTGGCGGCTACTTGGGAGGCTAAGGCAGGAGAATGGCGTGAACCCGGAGGTGGAGCTTGCAGTGAGCGGAGATTGTGCCACTGCACTCCAGCCTGGGTGACAGAGTGAGACTCCGTCTCAAAAAAAAAAAAAAAAAAAAAAAAAAAAAAAAAAAGAAAGAAAAGAAAAAAGATGCGTAACTAAATATTAAGTGCTTAACTTTAGAGGTCACTCTTGAATGATATATGCAAATACTCTGTGTTGTGGACAGTCTGTAATTCATGTGTCATTGTTTAAATAATGGATATTTGAAACACACAGCCAATATCCTAGTTTTCCTGCAGTTAGACTTTTTAAGTAAACATATTCCTAGTTGTGGGTGTTATGGAGTTAGATAAAGGAAGCGGGCTAGAGATCCTACTATTTAGTATGTAGACATATTTTCAATCTGTGTTTCTCACCTTTGCCTTCTGCTGAGTCTGGAGTGATACCCCTGAGTCCTTCCTCCATCCTTTAATTGACTGCAGGCTCCTGGGTATAGTGTAGTGAGGATGGAGGTGGTGGAGGTGGGAGTTGAGTGGACCTGTTAACTGCTTCTTCAGCCAGTCCTCCTATATTTAGCCCTGTCCCCTTAACTCTACCTTCTCAAGTACCTGATACTTCCACTTCCTTAACGTTTCTGGTGTCTAGGGGCTAGAATGGCTTGCTTCCTGTTGATATCTCTTTTTGAAGGTGTTTCAAGTTTCCCATTTTGTGTGCTGTCCGTTTACTACTCTCTCTGCTTTCTGTCTTCTAAAAATTTATTAAAACCTCTTATCTGCTGCTGTCACCTTCCCCATTCTTTTTATTCTTAGAGTTTTATACTTAAAAAAATTCCTAGATTGTCATTTTAGTAGGGTTTTGGGACAGAAAGAATTATCTAAATGTATATAGTCAGTCTGTCATTTTTTGCTGGAATGTCTACTGCCCTCCCCTAAACTTTTTTTTCTTTCTTAGAGACAGGGGTTTTGCTTTGTTGCCCAGGCTGGAGTGCAGTGGCACAATCATAGCTTACTGCAGTCTTCAATTCCTGGGCTCTAGGGATCCTCCCTCCTCAGCTTCCTGTGTAACTGGGACTATAGGTGCACAGCACTATGCCTGGCTCCCCACACACTTTTTGATTAAACAGAGTTATTTGATCACCTGTATCAGTACTGTCACTAGCTAAATTTCTCAAATGAAAAGTACACATTTGTTGTCTCAATGCCCTTTACCTCTTAAAACCTGGAAAAAAGCCAAAAACAATTTATGTTGAGAATTCACTATGAGCTCTTTTTGTCATTTCCAAAGGCCTATCCTTAATCTTCATTTTCATTATCATCTCTAGTAACAAGAGTGAGGAAGATAAGACAGAATCTTTAGGAATGAGAAGGGGTTCTTTAAGGATATATGAGATCTATTCATATTTGAAGGCAGTAGAGAAAGTAGCTGAATTTAAATTTGTTGCAATTCAGGTTTCTTTCATTTATTATCTGTGAGACCTTTAAACAGTGATTTTCTCTCTCTGAATCTTAGTTTTCTTGTGTATAAAATGGAGGTAATGTTTACTTTGTAAAGTTGCGGTAATTAGATATAATATTTGAAAGTGCTGCAAGGGCCTGGCCTGTAGAATATACTTTCTGATAAATTGTAACTGTTAATTTCTGTTATCATTAAAAATAAGCCATAGAAATAACTTTTTAAAAATCAACAGATATTTATTTTAAAGTATTAGTACTCAGTCTTTTTTGCATAACAGGACCCCTTTTCGATGTCATAAAGTTTCTTGGAAACTGAATGATGGTAGCTGGACATTTGGAATCCATTTCTTTTTTTTTTTTTTTTTTGAGACGGAGTTTCGCTCTTGCCACCCAGGCCTGATCTCGGCTCACTGCAACCTGTGCCTCCCGGGTTCAAGCAGTTCTCCTGCCTCAGCCTCACGAGTAGCTGGGATTACAGGCGCCTGCCACCACACCCGGCTAATTTTTGTATTTTTAGTAGAGGCGGGCTTTCACCATTTTGGCCAGGCTGGTCTCAAACTCTTGACCTCAGGTCATCTGCCCACCTCAGCCTCCCGAAGTGCTGGGATTACAGGCATGAGCCACGTGCCTGGCCTGGAATCCATTTCTTAAACAACATTGTGATAAGATGAATGACTGTATTTCATGGATACCAAGAGGCACATTGCCCTGTTCCACATTTGAACGTCTTTAACATTGGGATGCATCTTATGGATGTCACAGTTGAATTGGTAATGTTTTTCTTTCTTAATAGTACATAAAGTAATGGTGACTCTTAAGTCATTAATGGTATTTTAGATTTGATAAAATACAGTAGTATTTTATTAGTACAACTATCTTCTTATGTTTTAAAATACAATAGTGTATTTGTAGTTTATTAGCCTGCAGATAATGCCTAGTTTATTAAGGGCTTACAGTGTTTAAATTGGAGCCCAGAAGTGATCTGGGACCCATGGATTAGAAACTATGTTTATAACCATATAGGAAATAACATTGTAGAAACTTTTGGTTCTACAAATGAGAAAGGACTTTGCATTTTGATGTTTCATTAAACTGGAAATGCTCTAAACTAATTCAATAAAAATAACAATAGCTGACACTTAAATTAACTGATGTGCTGATTTTAGACATTTAGATCTTGCAATACAAAGCCTGTGCAGTTTACAAACATATTTTGAACTGTACTAGATCCTGTGGCCTATAAAAGTTGAAGTGACAGGCCGGGCGCGGTGGCTCACGCCTATAATTTCAGCACTTTGTGAGGCTGAGGCACGCGGATCACATGAGGTCTGGAGTTTGAGACCAGCCTGGTCAACATGGTGAAACCCTGTCTCTACTAAAAATACAAAAATTAGCTGGGCGTGGTGGCGGGCGCCTGTAATCCCAACTACTTGGGAGGCTGAGGCAGGAGAATTGCTTTAACCTGGGAGATAGAGGTTGCAGTAGCCAAGATGGTGCCATTGCATTCCAGCCTAGGAGATAGAGCAAGACTCCGTCTCAAAAAAAAAAAAAGGTTGAAATGACAGTGCTCTCTGCCCTCAGAGAATTTACAGCTATTACCACAATCATGTAAGAATGAGCTATATAGATTTAATTTTTGGAAGAGAGCATTTTGTTAATCATCAGCTTTATTATATCATCAGAATAGGATTGGTAGAAAAAGAAGATGATGACTTAGTCTTCTGTCTGATCTGCTCCAGCCTCCAGCCCAGGAGTGTGTCTGTGTGACTTTCCAAGAGCATTTAGTGGAAGTTAAATTACAGTGTCGGTAGCTTTGACATATGGGAACATTATTTTATTATGGTTAAATAAATCACTTATTTGAAATTGTAATAGTTTTCCTTTCCATACTTTTTATAAGAAATAAAGATTTTAGCTACTTTGATCAAGACAAACCAAAGATGTCGCATATGATGTAATAACGTGTAAATTTTGTGGTATAAAGTATTTTTCAAATCTAGCCTGATGTATTAATTATCTGTTACTGGATAGCAGATTACCTCAAAACTTAGTAGCTTAAAACAATAATAAACATTTATTGTCTCACACAGTTTCTGTGTAGCATGAATTTTGGAGCTGCTTACCTGGGTAATTCTGGCTCAGGGTATTTTGTGAGATTGCAGTCAAGATGTTATCTGGGGCTGCAGTCATCTCAAGGCTTGACTGGTCTGGAGGATCCAATTCTAGGCTGACTCACTCAAATGGTTTGCAATTTGTGCTGGCTTTTCAAAAGGCCTCAGTTCTTCACCACTTGGACCTCTGCTTAGGACTGCTTGAATTTTTTCATGGCTAGCTTACCCCAGAGTGGGTGAACTAAGAGAGAACTAGATGAACACCACAGTATCTTTTGTGACCTAGCCTTGGAAGTCGTACTCTGTTATTTGTACAATATTCTGATTGTACAGATACAAGGCTAACCTGTACAGGGTTAGCTTTACCTGTACAGGGCTGACCTGTATAATCAGTAGAATATTGTAGAGGTAAAAATCATTGGGAGGTGGAAGGTGGTGTTATTTCAGAGGCTAGGGTCCACCAGATATACAAATCTAATGGTATAGAAAAGTCTTGGAAATAAAAGGGGAAATATTGGAAAATTGAGAGGCCCAAAGTAAGAGGTAAATTTTAAAAAGTAAGATGGCACTTCATATTGGTGGGCTATTTTGTTGTCTTTCTCAAAGAAGCATGGATTATAGAATGAGCAATACTTGGCAGTTATTGGGCAAGGTACAGTAGTCCCCCCCTTATCCACGGGATACTTTCCAAGACCCCCAGTGGATGCCTAAAACCATGGTTAATACTGAACTCCATATTAATACTATGATTGTTTCTATACATACATACCTATGATAAAGTTTAATAAATTAGGCACAGTAAGAGATTAACAACAATTAATAATAAAATAGAACAATTAAAATAATATGCCAGAATCACCACTCTTGTACTTTGAGGCCATTACTGAGTAAAGTAATGGTTACTTGAATATAAGCACTGCAAAAAAATACTGTGGCAGTTGATCTGGTAACTGAATTAACTACTAAGTGACTAATGGGTGGGTATCCTGTATAGTGTGGATATACTACATGCTACTCAGAATGGTGTGAAATCTAAAACATATGAATTACTTGCTTCTGGAATTTTCCACTTATGTTTTTGGACTTCGGTTGACCATGGGTAACTGAAACTGAGGAAAGCGAAACCTCGGGTAAGGGGGGACTACTGTACTTTAATAACCTTTCTGAATCTCATTTCTTCAGTGGTAAAATGAGAATCATTTACCTTAGAGAATTGTAAGTTTCTGTTAAAGTGGTGTGTTTCAAATATTCAGAACATTATCTGAGAGTAGGCATTCAATAAATGTTAACTATTACAGTTTTAATATTGATAAGTATTTGTGGCCATCGTAGTCTCAGTTCTCATGTGTAGTCAGCGTAATATAACCTAGCTTCTGCCCCATCGCTCTACTAAAACTACTTTCTTGCAAGTTGCCAGAGAGCAATAATCCTCAGATCTAATCACCTCTTCTCATCTTCTTTGATTCCAAGCAACTTTTAATAGTTTTTAATATCTATTCCTTCTTGAAATGCTTGTCCCTGAAGGTTTTTTAAAAATTGTGGTAAAGTATATAAACATAAAATGTATCATCTTCATCATTTTTAAGTACAGTTCAGTGGCATTAAGTACTTTCACACTGTTGTGCAACCATCTTTACCATCCATCTCAATTCTTTTCATCTTGTAAAACCTAAACTCTTTCCTCTTAAACAACAACTCCCTATTTATTACTCCCTCTGGTTCCTGGCAACCACCATTCTACTTTCCGTCTTGATGATTTTGACTAAGTACCTCGTGTAAGTAGAATCATACAATATTTGTCCTTTTGTGATGTGATTACATCACTTAGTATAATGTCCCCAAGGTGCATCCATGTTGTACATAATGTAGAATTTCCTTCCTTTTTAAGGCTATTATTCTACTATATGGATATATAATATTTTGCTTATCCATTCATCTATTGAAAGATGCTTGGGTTGCCTTCATGAGTTTAGCTATTATGAATGCTAAAATATGAAGGCAAAATACCTCTCTGTGTTCAAAGAGCTATTTCAACACTGGTGTACAAATATCTGTCTGAGATCCTGGTTTCAGTACTTTTGGGTGTATACTCAGAAGTATAATTGCTGGATCTTATAAAAAATGAAAATCTATAGTTTTGACTTTTTGAGGAACCACCATAGTGTTTTCCACAGTAGTTGTACCATTTTACATTTCCACCAACAGTGCACAATTTCTCCACATTTTTGCCAACACTTACTTCCTCTTCTTTTTTTAAGTAGTAGCCATCCTATCAAATGAATATGGTATCTCACTGTAGTTTTGATATGCACTTCCCTAATGATTAGTAATGTTGAGGCTCTTTTTATGTGGTTAGTTTGGTTATTTCTTTATCTTCATTGGAGAAATAATCTGTTCAAGTCTTTTGTCCATTTTTGAATTGGATTGTTTTTTATTGTTGAGTTTTAGGAGTTCTCTGTTCTGGATATGAACCCCTTATCAGATATATGATTTGTAACTATTTTCTCCCATTCAGTGGGTTGCTTTTCAATTCTGTTGATAGTCTCTCTCTCTCTCTTTCTTTTTTTTTTGAGACGGGATCTCATTCTGTCACCCAGGCTGAAGTGTAGTGGTGCGATCTTGGCTCACTGCAACCTCTGCTTCCTGGGCTTAAGCAGTCCTCCCACCTCAGCCTCCTGAGTAGCTGGGACTATAGTCATGCACCTCCATACCTGGCTAAGATAGTGTCTTTTGAGGTACAATTTTTAAAAGTTTTCATGAAGTCCAATTTGTCCATTTGTGTTGTTGTTGCCTATGCCTTTGATGTCTTATGCTAGATCCAGTGGTGTTAAACTTTTGTCCTGTGCTTTCTTTTAAGAATTTTATAGCTTTAAGTCTTACATTTAGGTCTTTTATCCTTTTTGAGTTAATTTTAAAAAAAATTTGCACAATTTTTATTATCCTTGATTACTGAGTACTGTCTTTTTTTAATTTCTAATTTTTGTGGCTGCATAGTAGGTGTATATATTTATGGAGTATATAGCTTATTTTGATATGGGCATACAGTGTATAATATTTGTCAGGGTAAATGAGGTATACCTCACTTCAAACATTTATTCTTTCTCTTACAAATAATCTAATTATCCTCTCTTAGTTATTTTAAAATGTACAATGAAATTATTATTGACTATAGTCAACCTGTTGCATTATCAAATACTAGATCTGATTCAGTTTTTTTTTTTTTTTAAAGAGGGAGTCTCGCTCTGTCGCCCAGGCTGGAGTGCAGTGGCCGGATCTCAGCTCACTGCAAGCTCTGCCTCCCGGGTTTACACCATTCTCCTGCCTCAGCCTCCCGAGTAGCTGGGACTACAGGCGCCCGCCACCTCGCCCGGCTAGTTTTTTGTATTTTTTAGTAGAGATGGGGTTTCACCATGTTAGCCAGGATGGTCTTGATCTCCTGACCTCGTGATCCGCCCGTCTTGGCCTCCCAAAGTGCTGGGATTACAGGTTTGAGCCACCGCGCCTGGCCATGATTCAGTTTTTATAACTGTTTTTTGGTACCCATTAACTATCTGCCCCCCGCTACCCTCCTGAGCCTCTAGTAATTATCCTTCTACTCTCTATCTCCATTAATTCAATGGTTAATTTTTAGCTTCCACAAATAAGTGAGAAGATGCAAAGTTTGTCTTTCTGTGCCTGGCCTCTTTGACTTAACATAATGACTTCTAGTTCCATCCATGTTGTTACAGGTGCCAAGTCATTCTTTTTAATGGCTTAATAGTATTCCATTGTGTGTGTGTGTGTGTGTGTGTGTGTGTGTGTATCATATTTTCATTATCCATTCATCTGGTGACAGACATTTGGGTTGCTTCCAAATCTTGGCTATTGTGAACAGTGCTGCAGCAAATGTGGGAGTGCAGATGTCTCTTGAATATATTGATTGTTCTTTATTTCAGGTATATACCTAGCAATGGGATTGCTGGATCATATGGTAGTTATATTTTTAGTTTTTGAGGAAGCTCCAAGCTGTTCTCCATAGTGAATGTACTAATTTACATTTCCACCAATAGCGTATGAGGGTTCCCTTTTCTCCACATCCTTGCCAGCATTTATTATTGCCTGTCTTTTGGATACAATTCATTTTAAGTGGGGTGAGATGATATCTCATTGTAATTTTGATTTGCATTTCTCTGATGATCAGTGATGTTGAGCACCTTTTCATATGCCTGTTTGCCATTTGCATGTGTTCTTTTGAAAAATGTCTGTTCAGGTCTTTGGTCCATTTCTTAATTGGATTATTAGGTTTTATTTTCCTATAGAGTTGTTATAGGAAATAGTTTTTCCCATTCTGTGGGATATCTCTTCATTTTGTTGATTGCTTCCTTTGCTGTGCAGAAGATTTTTAACTTGATGTAATCCCATTTGTCCATTTTGCTTTGGTTGCCTGTGCTTGTGGGGTATTGAAGAAATCTTAGTGTAGTTCAGTGACCTGGAGACTTTCCTCAGTGTTTTCTTTTAGTAGTTTCATAGCTTGAGGTTTTAGATTTAAGCCTCTAATCCACTTTTATTTGATTTTTCTATATGGTGAGAGTTGGGGTCTAGTTTTGTTCTTCTTGCATGGGTATATCCAGTTTTCCCAGTACCACTTACTGAAGAGATTGTCCTTTCTCCAATGTATCTTCTTGGCACCTTTGTTGAAAATGAGTTCACCAGCCGGGCGTGGTGGCTCAAGCCTGTAATCCCAGCACTTTGGGAGGCCGAGACGGGCGGATCACGAGGTCAGGAGATC
>NW_012116433.1:1565188-1583836 GCF_000951035.1 Colobus angolensis palliatus
TTTTTTAGTAGAGACGGGGTTTCACCGTGTAACTCAGGATGGTCTCGATCTCCTGACCTTGTGATCCACCCATCTCGGCCTCCCAAAGTGCTGGGATTACAGGCTTGAGCCACCGCACCCGGCCCTGATTTTTGTATGTTGATTTTGTATCCTGCAATTTTACTGAATTTGTTTAGCAGTAAAACAAATTTGGTGGAATGTTTAGGTTTTTCCAATTATAAGATCATATCATCTGCAAACAAGAATAGTTTGACTTCTTTCTTTCCAGCTTGGATGCCCTTTATTTCTTTCTCTTGTCTGATTGCTCTAGCTAGCACTTCTAGTACTATGTTGAACAACAGTGGTGAAAGTGGGCATCCTTGTCTTGTTTCAGATCTTAGAGGAAAGGCTTTCAGTTTTTCCCCATTCAGTATGATACTAGCTGTAAGTCTGTTGCATATGGCTTTTAATTGTGTTGAGGTATGTTTCTTGTATACGGAGGTTTTTGAGGATTTTTATTGTGAGAGGATGTTGAATTTTATCAAACGCTTATTCGGCATCAACCAAAGTGATTATATGGTTTTTATCCTTTACTCCATTGGTATGATGTATCACATTGATTTGTGTATGTTGAACCGGCCTTGCATCCCTGGGATAAATCTCACTTGGTCATGATGAATGATCTTTTAAATGTGTTGTTGAGTATTTTGTTGAGGATTTTTACATCAATGTTCATTAAGGATATTGACCTGTAGTCAGTCCGCCTGCCTTCCTTCCTTCCTTCCTTCCTTCCATCCATCCATCCATCCATCCATCCATCCATCCATCCATCAATGTTCATTAGGGATATTGGCCCGTACCCACCCTTCCTTCCTTCCTTCCTTCCATCCATCCATCAATGTTCATTAGGGATATTGGCCTGTACCCTTCCTTCCTTCCTTCCTTCCTTCCGTCCGTCACCCAGGCAGGAGTGCAGTGGTGCATTCTCAGCTCACTGCAACCTCCACCGCCCAGGTTCAAGCGATTCTCCTGCCTCAGCCTCCTGAGTAGCTGGGATTACGGGTGCCTGCCACCATACCTGGCTAATTTTTGTATTTTTAGTAGAGATGGGGTTTCACCCTCTTGGCCAGGCTGGTCTTGAACTCCTGACCTCGTGATAAACCCACCTGGGCCTCCCAAAGTGCTGGGATTACAGGCGTGAGCCACCACGCGGCCTAGTTTTCTTTTTTTTTGATGGATCTTTTTCTGGTTTTGGTATCTAGATAATAACTAACCTCATAGAATGAGTTTTGGAAGTATTCCCTTTTCCTCTATTTTTTGGAATAATGTGAGTAGGGTTGGTATTAGTTCTTCTTTAAATGTCTGGTAGATTTCAGTAGTGAAACCATTGGGTCCCAATCTTTTCTTTGCTGGGAGACTTTTTATTACAGCTTCGATCTTCTTACTTGTTATTGGTCTGTTCAGGTTTTGAATTTTTTCATGGTTCAGTCTTGTTCGGTTGTATGTGTCTAGGAATTTATCAGTTTTCTCTAGATTTTCTAACTTATTGGCATATAGTTGCTCATAGTAGCCTTCAATGATCCTTTGAATTTCTGTGGTATTGGTTATATTGTCTCCTTTTTTATCTCTGATTTTATTTATTTGGGACTTCTCTTTTCCTTAGTCTGGCTGAAAGTTTTGTCAATTTTGTTTATCTTTTCAAAAAACCAACTTTTTGTTTCATTTATTTTGTATTTTGTTTCAATTTCATTTATTTCTGCTTTGATTTTTATTATTTCTTTTCTTCTAGTTACTTTGGGTTTGGTTAACTCTTGCTTTTGTAGTTCTTTAAGATGCATCATTAGGATATTTGAAGTTTTTCTTCTTTGTTCATGCAGGCACTTACAGCTATAAACTTTCGTCTTAGTATTTCTTTTGCTGTTTCCCATAGGTTTTGGTATGTTGTGTTTCCATTATCATTTGTTTCAATAAATTTTTCCCTTCTTAATCTGTTCATTGACCCACTGGTCATTCAGGAACATATTGTTTCATTTTCATGTGTTTGTATAGTCTCCAAAATTTCTCTTGTTATTGATTTCTAGTTTTATTCCCTTGTGGTCAAATACGATACTTGATATTATTTCAGTTATTTTGAATGTTTTAAGACTTATTTCGTGGCCTAACATATGGTCTGGCCTTGAGAATGATCCATGTGCCGAGGAATAAGAATGTGTATTCTGCATCCATTGGATGAAATGTTCTGTAAATATCTATTAGGTTCATTTGGTCTGTAGTGCAGATTAAGTCTGATGTTTCTTTGTTGATTTTCTGTCTTGATGATCTGTTTAGTGCTGAAAGTGGGGTGTTGAGGTCTCCAGTTCTTATTGTACTGGAGGTAATTGCTCTCTTTAGCTCTAAAAATATTCACTGTATATATCTGGGTGCTCCAGGGTTTCGTGCATATATATTTATAACTGTTATAACCTGTTTCTGAACTGAACTTCTTATTATATAGGGACCAGTTTTATCTCTTCTTATATTTTTTGTTTTGGAATCTTTGGTGTATTTTGTATTTTCTGTAACTACTCCTGCTCTTTTTTGGTTTCCATTGGCATAGAATATCTTTTTCTATTCCTTTATTTTCAGTCTTTATAGGTAAAGCGCGTTTCTTGTAGGCAACAAATTATTGGGTCTTGTTTTTTTTAACCCATTCAATCACTGTCTTTTGATTAGAGAGTTTAGTCCATTTATGTTCATGTTATTATTGATAAGTAAGGACTTTTGCCATTTCGTTATTTGTCTTCTGATAGTCTCTTCCTTCTTTCCTTCCTTCTTGTATTCTTTTTAGTGATGGTGATTTTCTCTGCTGTTATGTTTTAATTTTTCTTCGTGTGTGTGTGTGTGTGTGTGTGTGTCTGTTGTATGTTTTTTGATTTGAGGTGACCATAAGGCTTGCAAATTTTATCTAATAACTCATTATTTTAAACTGACTGGGCATAGTGGCTCACACCTGTAATCCCAGCACTTTGGGAGGCCAGTGGGGGCAGATCACCTGAGGTCAGGAGTTGAAGACCAGCCTGGCTAACATGGTGAAACCCAGTCTGTACTAAAAAAAAATATGCAAAAATTAGCTGGGCATGGTGGCATGTGCCTGTAGTCCCAGCTACTCAGGAGGCTGTGGCAGGAGAATTGCTTGAACTCGGGAGGCGGAGGTTGCAGTTAGCCAAGATTGTGCCACTACACTCCAGACTGGATGACTTCTGAGACTCCGTCTCAAAAACAAAACAAAACAAAACAAAACAAAAAACCCTCGTTATTTTAAGCTGATCACAACACTGATTGCATAAAAAAACAAGCAAAAAGAAAACTAATAAAAACTCTACACTTTAACTTTGTCTCCCCACTTTTTAACTTTGTTTGTTTCTATTTATATCTCATGCTACTATGTGTTAAAAAGTTGTTGTAAGGCCGGGCGCGGTGGCTCAAGCCTGTAATCCCAGCACTTTGGGAGGCCGAGACGGGCGGATCACGAGGTCAGGAGATCGAGACCATCCTGGCTAACACAGTGAAACCCCGTCTCTACTAAAAATACAAAAACTAGCCGGGCGAGGTGGCGGGCGCCTGTAGTCCCAGCTACTCGGGAGGCTGAGGCAGGAGAATGGTGTAAACCCAGGAGGTGGAGCTTGCAGTGAGCTGAGATCCAGCCACTGCACTCCAGTCCGGGCGACAGAGCGAGACTCCATCAAAAAAAAATAAAATAAAATAAAATAAAAAATAAAAAGTTGTTGTAGTTATTTTTGATCAGTTAATCTTTTCATCTTTCTACTTCAGATATGAGTAGTTTACACACCACAATAACAGTGTTATAATATTCTGTGTGTGTCTGTGTACTTACTATTACCAGTCAGTTTTATACATTGAGACAATTTCTTATTGCTCCTTCTTGTCTTTTTTTTTCTGGTTGAAGAACTTCTTTTAGCATTTCTTACAGAACAGTTCTGGTGTTGGCGAAATCTTTTATTTGCCTTGAAATAATCTTTTATTTTTATTTTATTATTCCAGATGAAATAATCAGCTTTTATTTGACCGGAAAAGTCTTCATTTCTTCTTCATATTTGAATGATATTTTTGTCAGATATACTATACTATTCTAGGATGAAATTTTTTTTCCTTCAGTACTTTAAATATGTCATGCCACTCTCGGTCTGTAAGGTTTCCACTGAAAAGCATGCTGCCAGATGTATTGAAGCTCCATTGTATGTTGTTTCTTTTCTGTTGCTGCTTTTATGATCTTTTCTTTATCCTTG
Organism: Colobus angolensis palliatus; assembly: GCF_000951035.1. Classification (NCBI taxonomy): domain Eukaryota; kingdom Metazoa; phylum Chordata; class Mammalia; order Primates; family Cercopithecidae; genus Colobus; species Colobus angolensis. The sequence continues at coordinate 1,569,454 of NW_012116433.1, forward strand.
ACCTTTGGGAGTTTCATTATTAAATGCCTTAAGGTAATCATCTTTGGTTTAATTCTGCTTGGTGTTCTATAACCTTCTTGTAGTTGAATATTGATATCCTTCTTTAGGTTTGGGAAGTTCTCTGTTATTATCTCTTTGAATAAACTTTCTACCCCATGTTTCTCTCTACCTCCTCTTAAAGGCCAATAACTCTTAGATTTGCCCTTTTGAGGTTCTTGTCTAGATCTTGTAGGCATGCTTTACTCTTTTTTATTCCATTTTCTTTCATCTCTGCTGACTGTGTGTTTACAAATAGCCCTGTATTTAAGCTCACACATTTTTTCTGCTTGATCACTTCTGCTATTAAGAGACTCTCATGCATTCTTCAGTATGTCAGTTGCATTTTCAGCTCCAGAATTTCTGCATGATTCTTTCTGATTATTTCAATGTCTTTGTTAAATTTATCTGATAAGTTTCTGAATTCCTCCTCCGCTTTGTCTTGAATTTCTTGGAGTTTCCTCAAAACAGCTGGTTTGAATTCTCTCTGAAAGATCACATATCTCCATTTCTCTGGGATTGGTTCCTGGTGCCTTATTTAGTTCCTTTGGTGAGGTCATGTTGTCCTGGATGTCTTAATGCTTGTGGATTGTTCATTGGTGTCTGGACATTCAAGAGTTGTTTATTGCAGTCTTTGCAATCTGGGCTTGTTTATACCCACCCTTCTTGCAAAGGTTTTCCAGGTATTCAAAGAGACTTGGGTGTAGTGATACAAGTTTTTAGTCACTGCATCTGTATCTGCATTAGGAGGTTCCCCAAGTCCAGTAACATTGTGGTTCTTGCAGACTCCTAGAGGTGTACCACCTTGGTGGTGTTGGATAAGATATAGAAGAATTCTCTGGATTGCCAGGTAGAGACTCTTGTTCTCATCTTTTACTTTCTCCCAGAAAAGCAAGAGTTTCTCTTTCTGTGCTGAGGTGCCTGGAGCTTGGGGATGGGTGACACAGGCACCCCTTGGGCCACCATCACTGGGACCACACTGCGTCAGACCCAAAGCTAGCACAACACTGGGTGTTTCTGAAGGACTGCTATAACCACCACCTGCCTATTACCTATGTTTGCTCAAGGACCTAGGGGTGTATATTCAGCAGGTAGTGAAGCCAGCCAGGCTTGTGTTCTTCCCTTAAGGGTGGCAAGTTCCCCAAGGACCCGGGCAGGTCCAGAGATGCCATCTGGGAGCCAGGGCCTGTATTCTGAAACCTTAGAAATATACCTGGTGCTCTATTCTACCTCAGCTGAGCTGGCGCTGAAACCACTGTTCTTTCTACTCTTTCCTTCCCTTTTCTCAGGCAGAGGAGTCTCCCCATGTCCACCAACACTGTAGGGCCACAGGAAGTACTGCCAGGATACCACCAATGTGCACTTACGGCCCAAGGGTTCTTCACTTAGTTTGTGGTGAATGCTGCCAGGCCCGGGACTCACGCTTCAGGGCAGTGGGCTCCCCTCTGGCACAGGGTAGGTCTAGAGATACTGTCTAAGAGCCAAGGCTTGGAATTGGGGACCCCAAAAGCCTGCTTAGTGCTCTTTCCTACTGTGGATGAGCTGGTACCTAAGCTCAAGACAAAGTTCCTTTTGCTCTTCCCTCTGTTTTTCTCAAGCTGAAGTGGTCTCTCCTCTTAGCCACCACAGCTATGAATGTGCCAGCTTACACGTGAAGCCAGCATGTCTCAGAGTCTCACCCAAGGCCCATGGTATATACTACCTGTTTACACAGGGTTCTGTGTTCCGCAGATGATGAATCCTGCCAGGACTAGGTTTTTCCCTTCAAGGCAGCTGTTTCCCTTCAGGTCCAGGGTGTGTCTAGAAATGTTGTCTGAGAGCCAGGGCCTGGAATGGGGGGCCTCATGACACTGCCCAGTGTCCTTTCCTACTGTAGCTCGGCTGGTATCCCAGTTGCAAGATGAAGTCCTCTTTACTCTTCCCTATTCTCTCTTCACACGGAAGGAAGGGGTTTCTTTTGGAGCTTCAAGCCTTGCTGCCTGGCACTGGGGGACAGATGACATGAGCACCCCCTTAGTTGCCCCGGCTACTGTCTTACTAGGTCACGTGTCCTCCCAGTTGACTGGCTCTTATCCTAGCACAGCAGTAGGTCCTGCCTAAGAGTTGTCGTCCTTGTGGCCTAGACCAGCATTCCCCAACATTTTTAGCACCAGGGGCCAGTTTCATGGAAGACAATTTTTCCATGGGGTGGAGGAAGAGAAATGGTTTCTTGATGAAACTGTTCTACCTCAGATCATCAGGCATTAGATTCTCACAAGGAGCACACAACCTAGAATTCCTTCCATGTGCAGTTCACAATAGGGTTCATGCTTCTGTGAGAATCTAATGCTGCCGCTGATCTGACAGGAGGTGGAGCTCAGGCGGTAATGCTCACTTGGCCACCTCTCACTTCCTGTATTTGTCCATTCTCACACTCTTATGAAGAAATACCCAAGACTGGGTAATTTATTAATAATATAAAGGAAAGAGGTTTAATTGACTTATAGTTCCCCATTGCTGAGGAGGCCTTAGGAAACTTACAATTGTGGTGGAAGACAAAGGAGAAGTAAACACCGTCTTCAAAGGGTGGCAGGATGGAGTGAGTGCAAGCAAGGGAAATGCCAGATGCTTATAAACCATCAGACCTTATGAGACTCAAAGTACCTCCACCTGGTTGCACCCTTGACCTGTGGGGATTATGGGAATTTCAATTCAAGATGAGATTTTGGGTGGGGGACACAGCCAAACTATATTACCTGCTGTTGTGTGGCCTGGTTTCTAACAGGCCAAAGACCAGTACTGGTCCAGGGCCTGGGGGTTGGGAACCACTGGCCTAGACAGTCTTTCAAGTTTATTTAGAGTGCCAGAGCACTTTAGCCCTTTTGGTGGCAAGGCTTGCTGAAACTCAAGTTCCTGCTACTAGGATAGACGATTCCTCTTTGGCTAGGGCTGGACTAAATGCTCCCTCCATGGGTTCTGGCTGAATTCAGCCTGGTGTTGGCAGCACTGGGTTCCAATGTGAAGTCTCACAATTGCTGCACTCTCCCTCCTGCAAGTGCAGAGATTCTCTCTCTGTGCCACACAGCTGGCCACACTGCTGGGGGATGGGGGAGGGGTAGTGTCAGCAATTCAAGACTGTCCTACCTACCTTCTTCAGTGCCTCTTTCAGTGATATGAAGTAAAAACCAGTTACTGTGTTTACTCCCCTGATTTCTGATTCATATGAAGGCGTTTTTTTGTGTAGTCATTAAATTTGATATTCCTGTGGGGATGATGATTGATGGAGGCTTCTGTTCTACCATCTTGCTCCGCCTCCCCTAACTATGATTTGTGAGTTAATTTTTGTGTGCGGGGTTAGGTAAGGGTCCACCTTCCTTCTTTTGGGTGTAGATATCCAATTTTCCCAGTACTATTTGTTGAAAAGACTGTTTTCTCCATTAAATGACCTTGGCACCTTCATCAAAATTTATTTGACCATATATAGGAGGGTTTATTTCTGAACTCCCTATTCCATTGGTTTAACTTTATGTCACTACCATACTATTTGGATTATTGTAGTTTTGTAGTAAGTTTGGAAATCAGAAAGTGTGAGTCCTCTGGCTTTGTGCTTCTGCAAGATTCTTGTAGCTGTTCAGCATCCCTTGAGAATTCCATTTGAATTTCATAATGGGTTTTTTCTGTTTCTGCAAGAAAGATGTTTAGGATTTCGATAGGTATTGAACTGAATTGTAGATCGCTTTAAGTAGTATTGGCATCTTAATAATATTAAGTCTTATGGTACACATGAACGTGGGATGTGTTTCCATTTATTTGTCTTTCATTTCTTTCAGCAACATTTTCTTGTTTATATTGTACAAGTCTTTCCCTTATTTGGATAAGTTAATTACTAAGTATTTTATTCTTTTTGGTGCTGTTGTTAAATGGAATTGCTCTCGTTTTCAGATTGTTTCTGCAATTTGTTTCCTTTTCAGATTGTTGGTTGTTAGTGTATAGAAATGCAACTGATTTTTGCATGTTGACTTCATATCCCACTTTGCGTCAGCTTTGTATCAGCTACTTTGCTGAATTCATTGATTAGTTTTTCTTTTTTTAGTATGGAATCTTTAGGGTTTTCTACATATAAAATTAGTATATGCAAATAGAGATAATTTTACTTTCCAGTTTGGATGTCTCATTTCTTTTTCTTGCCTAATTGCCCTGTCTAGAACTTACATTGAACACAAATGATGAAAATGGGCATCCTTTCCTTGTTCCTGATCTTAGAGGAAACCATTTTCAGTCTTTTTTTTTTTTTATGACAAGGTCTCACTCTGTCACCCAGGCTGGAGTGCAGTGGTGCAATCTTGGCTCATTGCAACCTCCACCTCCCGGGCTTAAGTTTTCCTCCCACCTCAGGCTCCCGAGTTGCTGGAACTACAGGTGCATGCCATACTCAGCTAATTTTTGTATTATTATTATTATTTTTTGTAGCAACAGGGTTTCATTATGTTGCATGGGCTGGTCTCAAACTCCTGAACTCAAGCGATCTGCCTGCCTTGGCCTCCCCGCCCTGGGATTACAGGTGTGAGCCACTGAGCCTGGCCAAATTTCAGTCTTCTTTCACAACTCATTGTGGGGTTTTCAGATATGGCTTTATTATCCTGAGGTAGTTTCTGTACCTAGTCTTTTGAATTTTTTGTTTAATCATGATTTTGTCAAATGTGTTTCTTTATCAATTGAAGTGATCGTGTGATATCCCCCCCTTCATTATGTTAATGTGGTGTGTTACATTGATTGATTTCCCCACGTTGAGCCATCATTTCAACACAGTAATTACTTCATTTTAGCAATAAATCCCACTTGGTCGTGGTGTATAATCCTTCTAATATGATGCTGAATTTGGTTTTCTGGTATTTTGTTGAGGATTTTTGCATTAAAGTTCATTGGAGATATTTGTCTATCGTTTTGTTTTCTTGTAGTGTATTTGTCTGACTTTGGTATCAAAGTAATACTGGCCTCATAGCATGAGTTAGGAAGGATTTCCTCCTGTTCAGTTTTTTGGAAAAGTTTGGGAAGGGTTGGTATTCTTTAAATGTTGGGTAGAATTCACCAAAGAGCCATGAAGTCCAGGGCTTTTATTTTTATGGAGTCAATCTTCTTACTAATTATTGATCTATTCAGATTTTCTATTTCTTCATGGCTTAGTCTTAACAGGTTTTATGTTCCTAGGAATTTGTCCATTTCTTCTGGATTATCCAATTTGTTGGTGCATAGTTGTTCACAGTACTCTTTTATAATGCTTTTTATTTCTATGGAATCAGTAGTAATGTCCCTATTTTCATTTCTGATTTTAGTAACTTGAGTCTTCTCTCTTTTATTTCTCAGTCCATCCAGCTAAAGGTTTGTCAGTTTTGTTAATCATTTCAAAGAACCAACTTTTGGTTTCATTAATTTTTCTCTATTGTTTTTCTATTCTCTATTTTATTTTATCTTTGCTCTCATATTTATTTCCCTCTATCTTTTTTTGTTTTTGTTTTTGAGACAGAGTCTTGCTCTGTTGCCTAGGTTGGAGTGCAGTGGTGTGGTCTCAGCCACCTGCAACCTCCACCTTCTGGGCTCAAGCAATTCGCTTGCCTCAGCCTCCCAAGTAGTTGGGATTACAAGCATATGCCACCATGTCTGGCTAATTTGTGGGTTTTTAGTAGAGACGGGGTTTCACCATGTTGGCCAGGCTGGTCTTGAACTCCTGACCTCAAATGATCTGCCTATCTCAGCCTCCCAAAGCACTGGGATTACAGGCGTGAGCCACTGCACCCAGCCTGTTTCTGCTACCCTTGGGTTTAGTTTGTTCTTCTTTTTCTAGTTCCTTAAGTTGTCATGTTAGGTTTGAAATCCATTTGAGATTTGAGTTTGAAATCCATTCACAGCTATAAATTTGCCCCTAACTCTGCTTTCACAGTGTCTCATAGATTTTGGTATGTTGTGTTTTTATTTTCATTCCTCTGTAAATATTTTACAATTTTCCTTGTGTTTTCTTCTTTGATCTTTGAGTTATTGAAGTATGTGTTGTTTTCTTTCTACAATTTTGTGAATTTTCAAGTTTTATTTCTGTTAATTGATTTCTAATTTCATATTGTTGTGATCAGAGAAAATACTTCCTTTGTATGATTATCTCTTTTAAAGTCTATTGAGACCGAGCATGGTGGCTCACGCCTGTAATCCCAACACTTTGGGAGGCCGAGGTGGGTAGATCACCTGAGGTCAGGAGTTTAGGAGCAGCCTGGCCAACATGGTGAAACCCCATCTCTACTAAAAATGTAAAAATTAGCTGGGTTGCTGACAGGCGCCTGTAATCCCAGCTACTTGGGAGGCTGAAGCAGGAGAATCGCTTGAACCAGGGAGGCGGAGGTTGCAGAGAGCTGAGATCGCACCATTGTACTCCAGCCTGGGCAACAAGAGCGAAACTCTGTCAAAAAAAAAAAAAAAAAATGTATTGAGGCTTAATTTCTGGCCTAACAAATAATCGATCCTGGAAAATGTACCACATGCACTTGAAAAGAATGTATATGCTGTTTTCATTGGATAGAGTGTTACATGTATGTCTGCTGTCTGGTTACTTTATCTGTTACTGGTCGGGGGATATTGAAGTCTCCAGCTATTATTGTGTAAGTACCTATTTTTCTCTCTTCAATTCTGTTAATTTTTGCTCCATATATTCTGATGGTCTGTCTTTAGTGTATAAATTTTTTTTTTTTTTTTAGAGATGGAGTCTCACTATGTCTCCCCGGCTGGAGTGCAGTGGCACAGTCTCAGCTCACTGCAACCTCCGCCTTCCAGGTTCAAACGATTCTGCTACCTCAGTCTCCTGAGTAGCTGGGATTTACAGGCATGTGTCACCATTTAGTAGAGATGGAGTTTCACCATGTTGGCCAGGCTGGTCTTGAACTCCTGACCTCAGGTGATCCGTCTGGCCTGGCCTCCCAAAGTGCTGGGATTACAGATGTGAGCCACTGTGTATAAATGTTTATACAGTAGTTCCTGCTTCTCCATAGGGGATGTTCCAAGACCCCCAGTGGATACTTGAAACCATGGATAGTACCAAACCCTATAGGTACTATGTTTTTTCCCATACATATATATGTGTGATGAAGTTTAATTTATAAAGCAGGCACAGTAAGAGATTAACAGTAATAACTAATAATAATATAGAACCGTTACAACAATATACCATGAAAAAAGTTATGTGAATGTGGTCTCTCTCTCTTAAAATATTTCAATGTACTGTACTATGGGTAAACAAAACTGCGGAAAGTGAAACTGGATGAGGGGTGACTATTGTAAATGTTATATTTTCTTGCTGTATTGAACCTTTAAAAAAATATGAACCTTTAAAAAAATATGATGTTCTCCTTTGTGTCATTTAGGTTTTTCTTAAAATCTTTGTTGTTACTATTTGTACAGAGTATCTGTTTCCATCCTTTCACTTTCAATTTGTTTGTGTCTTTAGATCTAAAGTGAGTATCTTGTAGACAGCTTATAGTTAGAGCATGTGTTTTTATCTCTTCTGCCAATCTCTGCTTTTTATTGAAGAATTTAATTCATTTACATCTAAAGTAATTACTGATAAGGTGTAATTACATCATTTTCCAATTTTATATATTCTTTATAGATTTTTTGGCCCTCATTTCCTCCTTATGTGTTTAGTTGATTTTTTTGTAGTGAAATGTTTAGATTTCTTTTTCATTTGCTTTTATGTATGCACTATAAATATTTTCTTTGTGGTTATGATGAGGAGTACATTTAACATCCTATAGTTAAAACACTGTAATTTGAATTTTTACCAGCTTAAGTTTAATAGCATACAAAAACTGCTTCTTTACGGTTCCATCTCCATCACTTTCAGTTGTGCAGATGTCATAAAATTATATTTTTATAGGCTGTGTGCCCAGAAACTTAAAACAATAATTCTTTTGAATGTGTTAGACTCTTAAATCCTGTAGAAAACAAAAAATGTAGTTAAAAACTGTTGTTACAATAATACCAGCTTTTATAACTGCCTGTATATTTATCTTTATTGAGATCTTTTATTTCTTTATACAGCTTTGAGTTACTGTCCAGTGTTCTTTAATTTCATTTTGTAGGATTCCCTTAACTGTTTCTTACAGGGCAAACCTAGTAGTAACATACTTCTTTGGCTGTTTGAGAATGTCCTAATTTCTCCCTCAATTTTGAAGGACATTTTTGCTGAATATAGGATTCTTGGTTGATAGCTTTTCTCTTTTAGCACTTTGACTATGTTGGAAATTTGACCTGGATCTTGAAGGATGGTTAAGATTTACAAGATGGGTTAAAAGATGGGGGTAAAGGAAAGGGATTCCAGGTGGAGGCAACAGTAAAAAAAAAAAAAAAAAGGCAAAGATAGAAGAAATACTGAGGTCTCTAAAATGAGTAATATGTAATTTATTTTGTTTTGAGGGTTAGATTATGAAAATCAAAGTGGTTTTCTCCATTTTGAAAGATAAGCCTAGAAAGGTAGATTGGACCATTCTCTGTGTTTTAGAGGCCAGCAGAGGAGTATAGACTTTATTTTGTGGCCATGAGGAAATCTTTGCAAGTTTTTGGGTAGGAGAATCAGGCTGCTGGTTTGGAAAGATTGATTTGGCAGCATTTTATAAGATGTGTGAGAGAGATGAAAACTCATAGGTGGTTAAACCAGTTAAAATTCTGTTGAAATAGTTTAGGTAGAAGGATAGGAGAGTATGAAGGCCAAAGAGGATGTGGCAATGGAATTGACTCTATCAGATCTGTACATGTATGAGTGGAGAGAGGGAAAATGTAATAATGTTAACCACACTAGGGCAGTGTTTTTTATTTTCCTCATGATGTATCCAAAGTGTCTAGTACAGTGCCTGGCACATAATGTATTCTTTTTTTTTGAGACGGAGTCTCACCCTGTCGCCCAGGCTGGAGTGCAATGGCGCGATCTTGGCTCACTGCAGCCTCCACCTCCTGGGTTCAAATGATTCTCTTGCCTCAGCCTCCTAGGTAGCTGGGATTACAAGTGTCTGCACCATGCCCAGCTAATTTTTGTATTTTTAGTAGAGACAAGGGTCTTACAGTGTTGGCCAGGCTGTTCTTGAACTCCTGACCTTGTGATTCGCCTGCTTCGGCCTCCCAAAGTGCTGGGATTACAGGTGGGAGTCACCGCACATAGCCAACTTTTTTTCCTTTTTTTTTTTTAAAGAGACAGAGTTTTGCTGGTATTATAGGTGTGAGCCACCACATCTAGCCAATATATTCTTAAATATTTGTTGAATGAGTAAGACTGTTTTGACCGAGATTATTCATCTGTGTGATTTAGATACTGGTGATGATATTAACAGAAATAAAGCCTTGAGAAGAAAATGAATTGAATTTTGGACATTCTGAGTTTGTGTTATCAGACATGTGGCCAAGGATCTAGATTCAGGAGATACCCACATGGAAAGAATAAAAGCCATGTCAGTAGATGTCAGGGAATATTAGTGCAAAAATTTGTAAGTGTGAATATAACATGACATATTCCAAATTAATTCCTCCTATTATAAATTACATATATCTCATATATTTAATATACATTTAGTTTAATCAATTCAATAAAATTTTAGTGTCGTAACAACTTCTCCTTATTGAATTGCCATTTACTGACTGGGTTCTTTTGAGTTCCATGAAAATGAGTCAGGCTTAATGCTTACATACTGTAGGCTTTGGCTTGTTAAGTATGTACTAGAGTATATTAATGTTAAATTTTAATATGATAATTTGTGTAAGAGTTTTTCTTGGCTTTGCTGATTATTTCTATCATCAGAACCAAAGCTAAGTAAGTTTATTCATATTTTGGGATAGAAATGAAGATTATTTAGTATGTTGATTCTTTGTACAGTACACATGGGAATGCTAGATGTCTTCTTTTGAGGTTTATAATTTGATTTACAAAACTGTCCTGTTTAGTATTAGGAAAACATTTCTAATTTTTGGATGATGAGACAAACCATATTAGATGTAACTGACTTGTACATTATTCACCCAATATTTCTGGTGAAGTAACTTAAAAAGAGAATACAAAAAGAGGAAGTGGAAACTGAAAAAGATAATTGGGGAATATTTCTAGGGTATTGTAGATGAGCACATAATGCACATATTTAAAATAATATATTCAAATTTTATTTTTCAAGGTTTCCATTTGGAAAGGTTGTTCAAATAAAAAAGTATCTGATGTAATTTTATTCAGTTGTGAAACATTATTAACAGGGATTATGACTCCTTTAAGGTTTATGTGAACAAATATTCCTTGCCCTTTCTCTTAATATGCTTGTCTTTATTTATTTTATTGTTTATTAATCCAGTAGATTGTAAAGTGCTAACTTTGAATGACTGTTGAAGCGAATGAGAGCAACACAACAATAGACATTTTGTTGAGGATTGTCATAATATTTATAGTATGTTGTGTATGAGGCAATGGTTAGCTGATAGGAAGTAGGAGTTTTTCTAGCTTCAGATCTCCTTTAAATGGTCTGTGAAATGCATTTGTGCCTTGGAAAGGAGATTAGAGATGATCTAATGTGAATTATCAAAAATGAACAACATAAGAAATTTGTTCTCATTGAATATACATGTTAACTTTTAACTAAACCCTATTTGTACAAAAAATATATTGTACAAAATTTAAATAATTTTTTAGATTGAAAAATATAATTAGGATACATTATTATTAAAATCATACTCAAACTGGGATCTGCATATATTTTCTTTGGAGTCTGTAGGTTTCCTATGAGAATGAAAGATACTGTGTGTTCACATCAGCAATCATCTAAAAATAAAGTAGGAACATATTTTATATCATCTAGATCAGGGGTCTCCGACCCCCAGGCTGCAGACCAGTACTGGTCCATGGCCTGTTAGGAACCGAGCCACACAGCAGGAGATAAGCAGCGTGTATTACTGCCTGAGGTCTGCCTCCTGTCACATCAGCAACAGCATTAGATTCTCATAGGAGCGTGACACCTATTGTGAACTGTGCACGCAAGGGATCTAGATGGTGCACTTTTTATGAGAATCTAACTAATTATCTGAAGTGGAACAGTTTCATTTCCCCTGCCAACCCAGTCTTTGGAAAAATTGTCTTCCATGAAACCAGTCCCTGGAGCCAAAAGCGTTGGGGACCACTGATCTAGAGGACCATTTAATAAACCAGTGATACCAGTAGATTGCAGTGCCCTTGTGTATGCTTGTTTTGCTATTGGTTCCAGATAGAACCGTACTTCTTTGTGATGAGCTTAAAAGAACTGAGACATACCTCATGCATAAATGATGCATTTGTGGACACTACAGGGTCAAATAATGTCACAACATTGTGATGTAAGTTTTGTGGTAGTTCATATTCTATTAGCTAACATTTTGAGCATCTTCCACGTTCTTGGCACTGTTCTAAGTGTTCTTCATGTATCGTCATGAATCAAACTTAGTATTGTTTTAAGAGTTTTTATGATAGTCCTCATTAAAGACTTGTGTGGTATGTGCCATCACTGTTCCTGTTTTGTAGATGAGGGTGCTAAAGTACAGAGAAGTTAATTTTCCTAAGGTTACACAATTTTTGTTGTTGTTGTTGTTTGTTTTTGTTTTTGAGATGGAGTCTCGCTCTGTTGCTCAGGCTGGAGTGCAGTGGCGCGATCTCAGCTCACCACAACCATCGCCTCCCAGGTTCAAGTGATTCTGCTGCCTCAGCCTCCCGAGTAGCTGGGATTATAGGTGCCCGCCACCCTGGCAGGGGCAGATTTTTGTATTTTCAGTAGAGACGAGGTTTCACCATGTTGGCCAGGCTGGTCTCGAACTCCTGACCTCAGGTGACCCACCCGCCTTGGCCTCCAAAAGTGCTTGGATTACGGGCGTGAGCCACTGCACCCAGCCAACTTTTTTTTTTTTTTTCCAAAGAGACAGGGTTTTGCTATGTTGTGCAGGCCAGACTTGAACTCCTAGGCTCAAGTGGTCCTGCCTCAGCCTCCTTAGAAGCTGGACCTTCAAATACATACCACCATGCCTGGCTAAGAGTTAGTTTTCATAGATATTATCAGACATCATAGTTCCCAGCCATTCTGTTATGTTGCCTCACTGTAAAGACAAGTACTTGTAGAATTACATCACATTTGACACAGTAATATAGCCATTCCAAGCTCAAAAGAACGTGTATGTTGGCAATCAACACCACATTCATGTTACAATTTGAGATTTTGTTTTAGCAAAACACCATCTTTTTTCCTGTCATGGTAATATTGTTGGTTGAATATTACTGGTTTGTGGTTATCTTTGGATTCAGTTTGTAAGATTTTACTGTTATATGAGTTATGAGTACTAGGAGTTTGTCCTGGTTTATGTTTATATATATTTTAATAACATTTTATAAACCAAACAGTATCTGAGACATGTCTTAACCAATTTAGAAGTTTATTTTACCAAGTTGAAGACATGCCTGGAAGAAATAAACACAGAATCACAGAAACTGTGGTCTGTGCCTTTCTCCAAAGATAATTCTGAGGGCTTCAATATTTAAAGGGAAAAAATGGACTGGAGGAGAAAGAGGGAGGGTACAGTAATCCCCATGTGGCAAGAGAAAAGGAGCAGACAGGGCAATAGTCAATTATGTATTAGTCTCATGCTCAGTAAAGCAGCACTTTACACAAGGTAAGGAGAACATAGAGTAGCTACCTCTGGAGATATTTAACCTTTTATCTGTAGCTATCTGCCAAGGAGTAAAAGAAAAGGCCTTTTCTTGCATTACTTAGCTTTCAGCTTAATTTTTTTCTTTTGGCATAGTGAATTGGGGTCACAAGTTTTTATTTTCCTTTCACAATTATAACAGAAATAGCAGAAATTAGAGTAGGGATTCTGATGCAAAGGGTTGCTTTTAATCCTTTGGAAATCAAAGAACTCATGTAATGCATATGAATACATATTGATTTATTTACTGTACAAATTCAGAGTTTTATATAAAGTGCTGGATTTCCGTAAACATCATGAGTTGAGGAAACTGTTTTAATTTGTTGTTTTGTGACTTGGATGTATTGCTCCCAACACAGGCATGTGGTCCGGGTGACTCATAGACAAACGGTCCATAGGTAATAATATAGACAATACTTTAGAGGGTTTGTTTCCCCCCTTGTTTCTAACTGGGGACTATTCTCTTATCACAGGCCTAGAATGTTATCTTACTTATGGAATTCTTTTAGAGATCATTACTACCAAAAATATAGGGCCTCTTAATCAGATGAACACAAAGTAGTAAGAAGCAAAAAGAGTTCCCTATGATTTCAGTCAGATTTGTCTTGACTTAAACAAAATTTTGATTCAGTTTTATAATCAGAATGAAGACTATCGTCATTTTTCTCCTTATAAAATTCAAATTCATCATCTTCAGAATTTAATTTGGAAAGGTTTCCTTTTGCAAATTAAATTTATGTGTATTACATGTCAGAGATTCTACTTAATGTGCTTTGTTAATCATCTTTGAAGTAATTTCTCCAGAGACGGAATGCTTTTGAATTCAATATTTATTGAGCGCCTACTGTGTACAAGTCATTGCAAGTCACTGGTGATGTATTTGGTTCCTGATAGCATTATTTAATTTTGCTACACATTCCTAGTATACCCAAGAAGTGGAAGAACTTCATTCAAACATTTGAATCTCTGATATTATTTGTTCCCATAATGGATTTATTTCTGTAACTATTCTCTGGCAGGATCAATTTGTTCCTTTCTCCTTACATTTTTCTAGTACTTTTTTGTTTTTAACTTCTAGAGATTTACTCTGATTTTAGCAGTCTTTTGTTCATTGACCTTCTGGAAATATCCTATTGAAGAACCAAAATATTACCACCACTCTATACTTGTAGAGGACTTTAATATCAAATTCTAATGTGGGTACAAAAGACTTTCTGATGTTTGATAAGCTCTTCTTGACTAACCTCTTATTTTAGTCTGGCAGTTAGTTAATGTTCCCTGAGACACATGAAATTATAAAGAAAATACTGAGTATATATATATTTTAAGAAGAGATTTCATAATTTTGTCATATTCAGCCTCATATTTATAGGGTATTCTTAAACATGTTTGTATGTTGAATTAATAACATGTTTAAGAATGTGATCTTAGAAAATGTAATGTAATCTTAGAAAAGATGTGGTCAATACACCCTCCCAAGACTAGACCAGGAAGAAGTTGAATCCCTGAGTAGACCAATAACAGGCTCTGAAGCTGAGGCACTAATAATAGCCTACCAACCAAAAAAAGTCCAGGACCAGACAGATTCACAGCCAAATTCTACCAGAGGTACAAGGAGGAGCTGGTACCATTCCTT
>NW_012116433.1:1584764-1585318 GCF_000951035.1 Colobus angolensis palliatus
TATTTAATAAATGGTGCTGGGAAAACTGGCTAGCCATTTGTAGAAAGCTGAAACTTTATCCCTTCCTTACACCTTATACAAAAATTAATTCAAGATGGATTAGAGACTTAAATGTTAGACCTAAAACCATACAAACCCTAGAAGAAAACCTAGGCAATATCATTCAGGACATAGGCATGGGCAAGGACTTCATGTCTAAAACACCAAAAGCAATGAGAACAAAAGCCAAAATTGACAAATGGGACCTATTAAACTAAAGAGCTTCTGCACAGCAAAAGAAACTACCATCAGAGTGAACGGGCAACCTACAGAGTGGGAGAAAATTTTTATAATCTACGCATCTGACAAAGCGCTAATATCCAGAGTCTACAAAGAACTTAAACAGATTTACAAGAAAAAAAAAAAACTCCATCAAAAAGTGGGCAAAGGATATGAACAGACGCTTCTCAAAAGAAGACATTTATGCAGCCAACAAACACATGAAAAAATGCTCATCATCACTGGCCATCAGAGAAATGCAAATCAAAACCACAATGAGATACCATCTCACACCA